>NC_046380.1:9009392-9061158 GCF_011125445.2 Fundulus heteroclitus | reverse complement strand
CAAAAGCTTCAGACTGGAGATCAGGCTGCCACTGCTGGAGTTCGCCTTTGAGGTAAGAGTCGGAGGAGTAGAGGGGACAAGCCGTCTTGACCGGACCGGACTGACGCTGTCGCCGTCCCCTGCGTCGACTGGCGAGGAAAGCCAGCCTGGGCCAGCAGGTTCTGATCAGGAGCTTCGGGTCGGTGAGGTAGGGTAACCCGAGTCGCTTGGGTCGCCTAGGTTGATGCCAACATCATCCATGTTTTCAAAATTAACAAGTGGCACCTCCATCGCCTGCTTTGCTAGCTATGATGGTCAATCTGGTTCCGGAGACAAAGGAGGCACCTCAACCAGTGCCACACTGAAGATCGTGCCGGAGCTTCTCTCTTCCTGGTTACCATTCAGGCTGCTGGACCCTAATTTTGGATTCAGGCCTCTGGTTAATCTGCAACATAGCGTGGGAAAGAGTAATATTAAATTCTTCTTAAGTACTGCACTGTAGTTTTGTTGACAAAGAGATTTTCTGTCAGCCTCTGCTTGCCTCAGCAGAGAACCCGCCATCTGACACTTTGCGTTGTACAGTTATTTTTTCGTTTCAGTTTCTTTCCAATGACATAAACGAAAACTCTGCAAGATCAGACGTGAAAGTGCTTACATGCAGCACGCAGAGCGATATCGCTGATCATGTGCAGCAACATTATTTCTTCTGGCAAAAACCACTGACCCTCCATATCTATGACCGATATCACCAACGAATTGCAAATAAAACACATTTTTCTTTCCTCATATCTTAATATCAGATTCTATGTCTTTTTTTAAGCATAATTCCTGTTATCCATCACAATCCTACTTAGGTTCAGGGTATTATATCAGTTTTGTAGTTACTATATCCTTATGTGACTGCTTATCATTCCTTTATTCGGGTTTGAACTGGTAACTAAATCCCAACATACACCATGAGGCTGCAACGCACTTGACACCGAGGGCCCTTCAAGACTCAAGGAGCTTCGCATGACTCTGTTTCCACTCTCAGCTTAGCAGATAGCGTGACAGTTAAGGGTATAGAGTTGATTCTTATGTAAGGAAATCATACACGGCTCCTGAAATATATGAGTTAATTGTCTCCTGTTAGGGGCCACGGGTGACTGAGTTCAAGCGGGATGACAAAGGTTATCACTGAGAACTACGAGGCAAGGATAAACACCAGAAACTTTTTCGGAATGCAAAAAAAAATACTTTAAATTCAAATAGGTTGTTATGGTCCGACACCGAGCTGACACTAACGTAAACAGTTATCAATCTAAAGAGATCTAAACATCAGACCTGACACAACGCATGCAGCGAAGACTCACCCATGTCCCCGGCTCTGCAGAAGTTTCTGTGCCCTCTCTGTCCTGCCTGTCGGCTCCGCTCCGTCCCCCACTTACTTCCCTCACACTCCCTCATCCAAACTTCCAATCAAGAGTGTCTCTAGCTGTATTAAAGCTCCCACTGAGTAATTTAACACCATGCGCGAAACCAGAGATGCCCAATACACCCTCGCAAACATAGACTACTCGTCCCTCACGCTTGCAAACCCAGATAACCATTAAAACACCCTTGGAGGTCTGACTGTACACTAAATGTGGGGGGTCACCTGGTGTTGTTCTGGCTGGCCCCTCCTTCGTCAGAGGGGGCATTATAGGTAAGCTCTGTGATAGGAGATTTACTGTGCAGGAGCCAATCGCTGTTTGACGAGGGGAAGGGAGTGTGGGTCTTACTCACTTGCCTCTTTCTTGCAGACTAAGCATCCACTTGCAGGATCATTTCAATCCATCCTCACCTTGGGGATGAAGACGCTTTCTTCCCTTTTACACTACTTGTCAATATCTGCAGAAACATCTGTCTGCCTGGGTTTTTAAGAGTCTATTTTTTTTTACTTATCCTGATTTGGCACAAACTTCTCTTTTATCTGACATCTGAGCTGCAGCCCAGTAGTTTCTTCTCATCTTTACACACAAATCCTAACCTTCCTTTCATTGCGCAAACCAGTACGAGGTCTAGTTGGATACATTGAAAATGTGGACACTTTTACAATAGGTTGCAAATTTCTCAGAAATAACTTTTGATGTTCATATTTGTATAAGAAAAGTTAACAAGGTCAGCTGTTTAACACATTTCAATTCTTCATATTTTCCATTGTCTTTTTTTTGTGGAAGATCTTTGAGTCTTGCATCCTCAGAAGGTTTGTCAGATTAAAAAGTCAGATTTTTTTAGACTATGCTTTCTGTTCTTTTATCTAAAGTTCTCTCAAGGCTTGAAACTTTCAATTAAAGCCTACCCCACAGTTTTTCGGAAGGACGATCAAGTTAGTAAGACGGGCTGAGTATTGTGTTACCGGCTGAAAGGCTGGTGCCCTAACGCTGGATATCATCTCTGCAGCTGATTGTCATCCTGCTGCAGGCTGCAGCTGGCTGTGTGCTGGTGCCCTGTAACACTGCGGTACGAGCAGGACCACTGCAGGCGCACTCAGGCACACCGCTTCAAGGTCACAGAAAACCTCCCAGTCTACGCCTGTTCCCATCTATATCCATACGCTGTCACCTCATTATGTGCTCTCACGGTTAAAGCGTGCATCCAAGAATATACATTTCAATTTTCTGAGAAAGGCAAGACACAGGAAAGCCCCGTGCTCATGTGCTCAGACATGCACTAATTGCTGACTCAACACCCTTCTCATGTAGAGGCCTTATTTATAAGCCCCATGCATTGCCCTGCACATCGCCGAGAACACAGCCAGTCGAGGCATGACCTGCCACTTAAACACTTTGCTATCGAATTTGCTTCAGCCAAAGAGAGAGAGAGAGATGAAGATGGACAGCAGGGGGTGGAATCCCAGACTACACAAGTCAGACCAAGAGTAAATAATCAGTCCCCTCCCCTGCAAAAAAATGATTTGCGACAGTAAAAGAGGAAAAAAAAAAATTTATAGATAGATGATGTATGAACTCCAGGATGACGTAGACTGCAGTTACTGCATTGTGAGTTGTCTCAGGGGGACCGACGGCGTACCAGCGGGATCAACGCCCCTCCCTCCAGCCTTTCATGTAGCCCTCCATCCATCATCCGTTCCTCCGCCCTTCCTGATGACACTATCACCTTACAGATAAACAATCTGTGTCGACAAAGCAGTTCTCCATCAGCAGCGTTTGTGAACCACGCCGCTGCTGCATAGGTAGAAACACCTTCAGCGCACCTTCACCGAAGTTTGACTTTGAGTCACGCCTGGGACAAATGGTGACCTCTGCCCAGGAGGATAAGTCTGACATTGAAGAGAGGAAAGAATACAGATATTTTTGGAAAAAAAGGAGAAAATTTGCTGATGTTAACTACTTGGATATATAGGTTAAACATGAGAATTGTTGGTGACAGCTTTTGTAATTATTTAAAAATGAAATGCACCTCCTGTGTTCATGTTGATTGTTCCACCTGTTGATTCATGGTGGTCAGTTTATTGCCGGGTTAACTTTTGCTAAATAAAGTAACAATTTATATAATGAAAACGTTTTTAATTACTTTACATTCTATTTAGAGTAGAAGAGTTCAGCTTTTAGACCGCAGAGAAAACAAAGATATTAACTGAAGGCGTAAGATGTGACGTGCCCTGTAAAAAAGGGTTATCTGAAGCTACAAAACATAGATTAGTTTCTTAAATTATACGTACAATTAACAATTAAAATTTTAAAATTTGATAAAAAAAAGATGTTTTTCACATTAAACAAAGAGTAACAGCAACACATTTGAGTTTCTTGAAATGTTTTAATTCCTACATTGATCTTGTTGATGTTTATCTCTTTATGTCCAAATTTGGCTTTTTTAGGACCTCTTTCCAAAACAACTCACTGTAAGTAGTGAAAGGAGATGATGTTCATTCCTGATTTTTGATGATTATTTATTTTTGTTTGTATGTTTTTTTCCCCGTCAGTCAGCACAAAGATATATAACCATAGAGCTCTTCCAAGTATCTTTTTTCTGTAAGATACTCCAACTTTTCTCACAATTACAAAATTACACATTTATACAGAATATGACCCCTTTGTTTACAGCTTGTGATCTGATACTCTCAGAAACAGTCACAGCTTGTGATATTCGACAATATTATGACTTCAGGGTTTCCCAGGGCGTCTACTGGTAACAGAATTTCAGGAAATTTTTTGAGCTCAGTCTGTTATGGGGCTGCATGTCTGTGCTTCACTGAATTTCCTCCTACAGTTGTCAGGACAACCATCTGGGAACTTTTGACTTTAGACGAACGTCTAACGTCCTGCACATTTCTTTGAGCCATCAAAGGAGCGACTTTCATCAGAGGTCAGGAGGCTGCTGCTCAGGAGGTACATGTGGCTTGTAAATGGAATCACGGCTAAGGGATGTAGGTGTGGAGAAGTTGAAAACTGGGGTTGGATCATCAACCAATACACCAAGATAAAAGTTACTCGCAGCTGCAAACCTTTCTGTCAGTTCAGACACAAAACCATGTCTGGTAACTCTGGAGGAGCTGCTTGGATCCACAGCTCAGGTGGGAGGATATGTTGACAGGGCGGAGTTTAGTTATGCATATTAAAAATCTGGCTTTTAAATAAGAATGGGAAGATGAAAGCCACCAACCTTTAAAGAAAGCTATGCAACGCTCTTGTTTATAGATATACACGGACATTTTTGCGGCTGCAACAACACACTTTCAACAGAAGGTGGGTTCTACATAGTTTTCCTGATGATGTGCTGATTTTATTAGCACATCACACTTTTCAAATTTGTGAAAAAAAAAAATAACAAAAAAAGAAGAAGCCACATGGAATCGTGTGGCATCACGTTAGAGCACTGGTCTCAAACTCCAGTCTTCGAGAGCCAGTGTCCTGCAACTTTTAGATGTGTCTCTACTTCGATATGAGCTCTTTAGCAGAGCTCTGCAGAGCATGACTGCATGCGGAGTGAGGCAATTTAGCCATTTGATTCAGGTGTAAAGGCCAAGGGATACATCTAAAAGTTGCATGACACTGGCCCTTGAGCATATGAGTTTGAGAGCACTGCGTTAGAGCATTTGCCTCATGTACAGACGCAGCTACAGATGTCTGGGGGTCCATTTTCCTTCTCTCTCTGTCCATTTACTGTTTGATCACTGTGAATGAGGGCCACTAATACCACTAAAAATCATGAAGTATTCAAAAGCTATAAATTATTTTCCTCCCACTTCACAGTTACATGCTACTTCGCATTAGTTAACGAATAAAATCACAAAAGAATACATTAAAGCTTTTGGGTATAATGTGACAAGGGGTTGAAAAAAAAATTCAGGGGGTGTGAATACTTTATGTGGCACTGTTAATATGACTGTCAAGTATATACAAAAAATGTTTAGTGGTCACTTTGACTATGAAGCTAATTTGACTAGTTCATTAATCTGTATTTAGTCTACTTTCTGGCATGCTGTGGAGTATTTCCACGGATACTGCAGTAACAGAAAAACTAAATAAAAACCTAATGCAACAGGTAAAAAAAATTTATTAGATTTGTAGTTTTACACACCTGGAAATGACTGAATTTCTAAAGCATCAACACTTCAGAAGGGTAAATATGTTGGTTAAGGTAGATTTTGGAGATCTAAGTAAAGCGTATTTGCGAGTTGGATGGACAAATGTGCTACTCACAGAAATCATCCTGGTTTTATGCTAAATGTGTGCCGGCAAAAGCTACCAGGAGTCTGAAAATAGAGATAATTTAATCAGAGAACTGATTTAAAATCAGCCCTTCACTGATGATCACCTGGTTGGAAATGACAAAAAGCTCAACCACTCATCTTGTGTACATGATCTGGGTAATTCTATCCCAAAAGCCCATACGCTCATCTATAAAGGATGACAGGATTTCAAAGTGCATGTAAGGTAGAGCGGATTAGATATTCCAGACTCGAAATCTTATAGCTGCTGTAAAAGCAACTGGTTATTCCAGTCTAGTAATCCTATATATCGCCGCAGGGGTTCTCTTCATTGCAAGTTACGTAGGCTGTCGGGTCAGGAAAACACAAGGACGTAAGAACTTTGGTAGCAAAACAGAAGCCACACAGCTCAACAGATAGTTTGGAAAAACATTGCATTAATCTGAATCTTTTAAGAGTAACAATAGTAGTAACTGGATTTAGCTGTTTGTGAATCTGAGGCCATAAAGAAGACCGTATTGGGATCTTTTAGGTTTCACGTTAAAGTACATAAAATATATACATCTTGGGGGTGTCAGGGAAGAAACTAACAAATACAATATTGATATCTCTAATATCTAACTAACAAAAGCTTGGGCTACAAAGTAAGACCCATAAAATATTAAGAAAGCAGTTTACCTCGTGATTGCAAAGCCATATTTTCACTGGACTAAAGAATAAGAAAGCATTTTGCATCATAATTGCATGCATTTGCTTACCACGGGAGGAACATTGCATTGAAATTGATCACCAAACATTTTAGGAAATCATGAAAACAATTTATCTTTGCCAAGTCAGATAAACTCAATAAATAATCTGGAAGAAAGCAAGTAAACCCCACAGTCTGTGACTCTCAGCGGACAAAAGCCGTCTGCAAATTTTGCAGATGACACAAAACACAGTGGCTCAGACCTTTGTTGCATTTTTTTCTGCCCTCCATTTTTTCTTGCCTGCACAATATCGCCATAAAACAAAGGCCACAACGCCTGAACAGAGAAATGCTGTAGTCAAATTAACGTGACAAGGTAAACACCCTCTGGGATCATAAAAAAACAATGTTCTCTGTCTGGCAGCTTTGTGGGCTCGGTAATAGTGGGTTACCTAACATCATGCATACAGTGCATTGGAATTTACTCTAATGCATTAGAATTTACTCTAATGACTTCACCGTATCCTTACAGGAAGCATTACTGCAACATAGGCTGGTCTCAGCTTTCCCATCAAAATGTCTTGTTTCCTTGTTGGACATTTGTTGTACTCTTGGTTGAAAAAAATAACTACAGCATGTCATCGTCGTCTTAATACTTTACAGTTCTGGGAAGAATAAATGTAAATCTAACACCTAACAACTAACACTAAAATGAGGTTTTCCAAATTCAGGCCTAATGTTTAAACCATTGGATGATTTCTGTACTTTACAGTTTTGTCTTTGATGTACGTACTTTACAGAGCAAAAGCAAAACCTTAACCGCACTTAGAATATTTCTCCACTTGATACCAAATGAGCTGACATGGCAGTAAAATTTAAAATGGAAACTAAAAGAGAAAGTACAAATGATGGCTTATTTGCCAAAAAATACCAAATAAAGCTTATTTAAAAATTGAGATTTAAACTTGTCCATCCATCCATAATCAGAACTGTACAAAGTTAATGAAAAGGGAACAGCATTAAAAGGAAAAATATTATGTTAAAAGAAAAAAACAACAACGTCTATTTAGTTAGTTCAAAAGATATACAACATGTAGTATGTTAGCTTGAAAGTAATTATCAAGCACTATCAGTTGAAAGGTGCATAGCCACTTTATTTGACTTTTTTATTTATGCGTCAGTAGCTCACTCCGGTTGCATACAAAGTTTTTATGAAAGATTATCACGTGCTGCTTGCGTATTAGTTGTTATTTTGGTGTTTTAAGCTTAGTTTTTGCTCAGTTTGTTAATAAATATAGCCTTTCATGTTTATTTACAATTTTAACGGAAGTATATACTGGGCATGCGCAGCAGGGGTTAAAACAAGGATGCAGCTAATGCCGATTAGCATCTCCAGGCGCAAAAATGAAGAATGGTCCAAGATCCAGTAAAAAATAAATGCAAAAAAATATTCAAAGAGGGAAAGGACTGAATGTTGCAGGGAATACATTCTGAACGTTGGTGTTCACTGAAGCGGACGCTAAACCTGCCGATTGCTCAGATGTGACCGCAGAGTTGATTGACGTGGGTAAATGTTCTGATATGAGGCTCTTAAAGTTGCTGTTAGATAGTTTTATCTAATTAATAACGGTTGGTCTTCGATCATGCCGAGCTGCTGCTTTATTGGGATTTAAAATGTGTTAGATAAAAACACATCATACAGAAAACTGCAGCTAGAAACAGAATCAGGATGCTCAGTCCCCCAGCCTTCTGCTGTCACCCAGTTCATATTGCACTCAGTCTTGATGTTCCTCCATTCAAGTGTTGGACCCAAGTGAAGGAAGCTTCTTTACTGTTTTTGGCTAAGTGTGGCAGTAAGCTCTCCTAGGACAGGCTGAAGGGCTGCCCTGGTCTTCCTTATCAGGTAGATGTGTGGTCTTCCTTTGAGAAGATGATGGATGGACAGATGGACGGATGGACACACACAAAACATATCTATGCTGACTTTTGTCCTCGAGGTTGATCCCTACGTGGTCCAAGAGGTAAGCAGCTGATTCTTTCAGGACAGCAGCAGACTTGCTTTTGAGAATAACGCCATGAGCATCTAAAGTTTTGATGGGCTGGACAAGATTTAAACTCATTAACATGCATGCTTTTTTAGTTCTTAAACATTAATTAAGCATGAAATGAAGTGTGTGAATGATAAAATCAAGATTTATTGAACTTCAGGCTGTGCAATATATCGATATTTCAAAAATGTTGAGATTTTGATCTTCTACTGATATAGGCTATCTGCTTCAAGGTCCAACATGTTATGCGTTCAGGGATTATATTCTTCATAACCTGATTGAAATGACTGATTATTTGAGCTACTGTTACTTTACAACTGGCACTCACTGTAGATGTTTGTGCTTGAAAACGTCAAAAATGTTTTTTCAGAAATACTCAGAACAGCCTCCCTGGCACCAACAAACCATGACATGTTCAATATAATTTAAATCACTCTGCAGCAAGACAGAAAACATCCCACCGATTATCAATACATCTGCAATAAACACAGAAATTAAACATTTTCTGATCTTTTTGAGGCATAATGTCTCAATAATGGTCCGACAATCTGGTGTGGCATTGATGGAGCCGCCTGTGCTGGAGAGCGTGACTCTACTAAGGAGATTATACAACACAGGAAATCAGCTCTGCAGATCACCCACATGGACATGTACCGTAAACAGAGCATGTAGACTTAACTGAAATATCTGGATTGTTTTTGCTCCTCACTAAAAGACAAGTGCTAATCTGGGCTGATGTGACAAATATAAAAAAAAAAGCGGAAAGTGCAGCCGAAACATCCAACACAGCAATATTTAGCTGTTCAAACTCATTAAATTAATGGCACTTTAAAACATGCAACATACTTCAGCTCACAATGTTGAATGGTGTATTTGCATAACATATTGTTTAGCTAAATAAATAAATAAAATCTTCCAGCCTACCACTCTAACGCCATAATGAACGCCTCATACAAGCCATAATATTTCTTACCGTTGGACAGGGAGCTTCCATGGCTGCAGGGCTTCTGTTTATCCAAACCCCAGTGAAGTTCATCCAGCCATCTCCGTTTTACCCCCTGTTACAAAACAAAACAAACATTACAACTGTAACAGCAATTACTAGGTGATCTTGGCTGATTTTAATGCTGAAGGTCAAATGAAACGATGCAATGCAGCATTGGGGTTTTTTCGCACCAACAGAAACATTGAAATCAACAATACTAAACTTCTTTTTGTGGCTTCCCCCGGTATGAAACAAAAAAAAAAAAACATGTACCTCATTGTGCAGCAGTGACAGAAGCTTGGCTGCAGCCGCTCACCCGTCCTCTCAGATTAATTCAGTGACCAGGCGATGGCAGAGTCTTAAGGAGCGGTGGCAAATCTCTTCAAAACGAGTCGATTTGGCAGGAGGCAGGCCAGTTACAGTTACATATGCCTCAGGCTGGACAGATGTTTCTTTTTTCACCACAAAAAAAAGGTTCCAGTCACTTGGATAAGCTACCAGTTAACACGCAAATAAAACACGTCCTAAATGTGTTTATCAGTGCCACTGTCTTGTTTTCGTGCTTCCCAGCAGGACGTGCACCTTGGGTTATAGCAATGTCACAATTCAATAATACCCATGTCAAGACAGTGGGTGACCCTGGGGAAATTCTGTGCAACCGCTTATTAGGAGTCATTTGTCCTCCACCGGGGCAATGAAGAAGAAAGTCAGCCTGAGTTTGTGCAGCACGGGGCTCATTTTTCTCATTGCTGGTAAAGTCCTGAACTGATCCGTCTCCCTGACAGGTGCTCCTGTTTGGCTCTCTATCATATTTCACAGTTGTGTGTAGGATTCACTGGTCAGGTGCCAACTTTTCACCCCTTCGCCCTTTCTATTGTCCATGTAGTGTTTACTGAAAGTCACTGGGGTCTAACTGACAGGATGTGTCTGTGGGGTTTAAGTTTTTACAAACATGCCTTTACTTATAGTAACCTTAATCTGTCTTCATTCATGCAGCATGTGGTTGTGCCAGTAGCTATTAATGCCCATCTTAATTCATATATACGTATATATCTATATATATCTATATATCTATATATCTATATCTATCTATATATATATATATATATATATATATATATATATATATATATATATATATATATATATATATATATATATATATATATATATATATATACATGTATATCATTCATGGAGGAGTCTAAAATTTTCATCTTAAGTGCATGTCCACACTGTGAGATGCATAATCTAAAAAAAAAAAATCCATAAATCACAATGTATGATTTTTTAAATACTTTGTGTGTTACTGCTGCAAATAAGTATTTGAACACCTGTGAAAATCAGTGTTAATATTTGGTACAGTATATTCATTGTACCAAAGTACTTATTTTCCTCTCTGTACACACACACACACACACACACACACACACACATATATATATATATATATATATATATATATATATATATATATTGCTGATATTTTTACTATTTTTCCGTGGATGAAACCCTAAAAATATAATTTGTTAATTGCAGAGCCACATCATTGTTTTTGGATAACCGACCACAAAATCAATGACATTCTGAAAAGCTAACTCACATTGATAACCCTTTGAAGAAACTGAGACCAAAATTTGGCTTTATTTTCAGGAACAAGTCTTTTTTTTTTATTATTATTAATGTCAGAAAACATCTTGTTGCCACCACATTTTTGGCCGCTTTTGGTAAAATTTTATACATAAACCCCTCACACAGTGCTCTTAATTCTCTTTTTAGATTTAGCTCATCATGAAGCAATAAGGTTCTTTACTGGATGCAGATATCTTCATTGCACTCAGTAATATTTAGTGAGTTGGGTATCATTGTCTCAGAGTTATTCACCAGTACATTTTTATCTATAAATCCATTCTTCGTGTATTTCCTCTGTATTTCTCCTCTTACCAGTCACATAAACACACCAGATGTTATCAACGATCCCATGATCTCATTATTTTAGAATTAGAAAAAAAAAACAGCCTTTTCTTACTCTGTAACTTCAACCTGGAATCATCTTCAACCGGAACCGAAACAGTCGGATCCACTTTCTGACTCATTTCAGAAAATCTAGCAAGTGTCAGAAAGTTTTTGCTTTTGTTCTGAAATATTTTTCTTCTTTGTCCGAAAGAGCCTGTTAGCTCTTTCTTATTAAAAAATGATAAATGCTTCGTTAGCATCTTTTTTCTGTTTCTGCCGTGTTGCACAGCGTGCCTCTCCATCAGCAACGTGTCCTGCTGTTGCATTTCGGGCATAAAATATAGAGAAGCTGGTTGCCCACATGTGCCAGGGCAGTTTTGCTATGCAAAAAGGATATCTCAAGAATGAATCCTAATTGCGTGGTCGACTTTTTAAAATCAGGACTGGATCCAGTATCAAAACAAGCCACTGTGGTGTAATGGTAGCCTGTGTTTGTATGACCTTCAACCATCTGCATCATTTGTCTCTCTCCCTCTGTGCGGTTGTGCGTGCGTGCATCCATGTGTCGCGGGTGAACATATGTGTAGAAATAAATTGTGTTTGTGTCGAGCAAAAGCATGTGAGCAAGCTTGTCACCTGGAGGTGTACGGTGGCGTACGGCATCCAAGAGCAGCATAAGACAGGTGGATCCGGGTCTGGAGGGCCGCAGCATCCCCAGGCAGACAGACGCAAGGCATTGCCTCAGGGCAGCCCCAGGGCCACTAGGCGGGGGCCAACAGTGATAAATAATCATTAAATCACTGGGGCAGCAGCCCCCAGGCCAAAGAGGCACTGGGTGAGACCCAGTCATGGTGGCGTCTCCAGCCGAGCCCTGGACCCAATCCCCCACGGCGGCCCAGAGCCCACACAGACCCCAGCAACAGGCAAGGGGAGGCCCCCAAATCACCCAGCATACGAGACGGGCAACAGCCCACAATGGCAGCTGGGACTGGGGAGGACTAAGGTAGGGCGTACACATTACAATACCCCCTGGTAAATCTGCAAATCTGCCTGATTTATTATATAGTGTCTGTGGAGAAAATGGCCTTTGACCATTTTTACAGTTTGAGCTGCTTGTTATAGTGACGCAGATAAGACATCAGGGACCACTGGTTCCTTTGTAGCATCAACAATGAATGTATTAAGCAATGATGAAGCAGTTTATGAAGAGTGCCCAAAACTGTTCTAAGCTATTTTCACATCAACCCCCCCCCCCCCCATAACCTTTAACCTTCAAACGAATGAAAAATGTGTGTGCGAAGTCCAAGGAATGAATCGTTTAACTTTTGATTACAGTGGACATTTTAATGGTAATCAGCACAATGGAATAGGAAAGTAGAGGGGCGGAAGGAAAAATTTCCATCATTTGGATCATGACATGCATTAGCTAAGGTTGTAAAGATATCATGAAAAATCAAAAAATGTTGGCAATTAAGATTTACTAGGATTTTTTCCCCCTTCTGTTTGTCTTGATTTCTTTGGGAAGCGTGTTTATGTTACAGGTTTAGACCTTTAACGTTCAATTGCAGGTTTCCAAGCGTACCAGGTTTCTAAAGGCTGTGATGTTGTAAGATTCTTCACGTGCAACATTAACGCTGTCAGATTCACTCACTTTTAACTCACACAAAGAACCGGTTCTTATCCGTTTCTATAGCACAGTTTTTACTGCCAACCAATGTTGTAGTACAGTTAAAACCCAAATTAGATCACTTTTGCTGACTCAATCCAGGTGCATACATTAAAACACAAGCAGTAACCTTCAGCATCATTCAGCCTTTATCGTCCACTTAATTCAGCCCCAGCCGTGCCTTATCGGTGGTGTACAGCACTGGAAACCACACAGCGCCCATCACGCTGTTCTTCAGTGCTAGTACGAGGGCCCGGAGCAGCATTTCATCTTGGCTTATAAAATATTTCTGCACCAAAGGGGCTAAATCCTCGCGAGGTCTCTGGTTGCTTTGTTCAGCCTCGAGGCGACGGTATGTGCAGGAATTGGATACCTCAGTGCGTGTGTCTCAGAGGTGCCGAAAAGCCCTGGTTGCTGTCGTGTTGCTGGGGACAGACACACAGGTATTCAACTCTAAGTACCGGGTATCAGCTTATCCGGGGGAGCATTGTTGGCCTTTGCCGCAGTTGTCTTGCTCCACGTGTTGCGGCTGCCTTTGTTCCCGTCTAAGCATCGGGAAGAACGATGCACTCTTTGCTCTGAACTTACTTTTTTACCACATGGGCCAATGTTGCTCAGTTTCACAAGATCAAAACTAATCCACGCTATTATTTTAAGTCCTTATTTACCTGTATGTGGTTTAAAGTGAATATCTCTCTTTGATCAAGGATGAATAATGAATAAGGGCAAGCTGCTTAACCGCCTCGTCTCCAGCGCCTGACATAAAAGCTCCACCCTGGAAACACTTTTATGTCAGCGGGCTCCAGTTTCAAACATGACGATTCATACGATCAAGTACAGGCAGAACACAACAAACTGGCCCGTAACAACAGGTTAAACATGTAACTGGGCTTGAAAGAAGCCTAAAACAATCATCTCAGTCGTGTTTTAACAGAGACAAAGAGCTGCCGCCTGCATTTAGACTGCTGGCACCTGAGACTCTGTCTTTAGTTTTTTTTTAAGATGCTAGCATACTCTAGCAGCTCTGTCAACATAGCACAAAAAAAATAATAATTTCCAAAAATTACTAGATTGAAATCATATTTTAGCCATTATGAAACCGTAATTTAGTTTCAAATAGCATTTTAGATTGCACACTCCTACAACCAAATGAAAAAGTGTAAATGTGTGTAAAATAATAAATAAGTTATCCCCTGAAACATTCAATAAATATGCTTTGTTGTAATTGAAGCAAGTGTACTATTACAGAAAAATCTTACTTCAAAATGCTCAACTTGTTCCAGGTTAGAAGAGTTTGTTATTTACATAGTCATTTTCATATTTCACAAATAATTTGAATAGAAGGATTTGTGAATATATATATATATATATATATATATATATATATATATATATATATATATATATATATATATATACTTTGAAAACAAAATATGCATTTTCTTTTGAAGTGTCTTTCAATAAAAAAAATTCATTAAAAAAAGTAACAGGGAGAAGCAAAAATGTACTAACTTTTAAAAACCAACTAGGACAGACTATCATGCTACTATATGAATGATAAGTCTATAAGGTACTAACTGAGAAAATCTAAAAAGCAATCTCTTTGCTTAGTCTTGTAGCAAGACTTAAATCACTAACATATCAACCATATTAGAGTTCATATAAATAGTTTGTTTTAGTATCATAATCTATCAAGCATTTGTCAGGGGGATTATTTATTTACCAATCAAATAAACGAACTACATGGCACATTTTTAAAAAAGCAAGGAGATTTGCTCATATATCTTAGATTAAAATGTATTTTTTACTAACATCATTACACTTCAGGCAAGAATTACACAGAACAACCAGTCCTCATAATTTGTGTAATCTAAATTGATTTATTTAATAATTGTATTAATGACTTCCTGATGATCTCACAAAGGAGCACGATTAGAAGATTGTATTCTGGCTCAGGAAGAAGGCAAAGTTTTCTGAAAAAAAAGATAATGTTCTAAGCTGATTAAAGGTGTTTTAAAGTCTACTGGTCTCATAGGAGCCCAAAGAAATTGGTTTCATGACCATAGAGTTTTCTGAACTTAATTAGTTTTGAGCAGGAGACTCTGGGAGAGGAAAAGAAAAGAAGATTTTGCAACCTCCTTTGGGTCCGAGGCTTGTCATACCAAAACTGCCTTTGAGGAAAAAAGACAGAGGAATTACTTTGTGACTGGCCGGGGAAACGGTTGTGGCGTCACTCACTGAACTGACTTGGACTTGGTGGCTCCCTCAGTCTCGTTCTCGTTTCTCAGCTCAACTGATGGCGACGTCTCGGCACAAAAACATTTGTTCTGGGCAAAAGGTCGCTCTAAGACCAGATGACTGTTTTTTCTGGTTTAGGTCCAGTGGTGTCAAGTAATTGAGTACAAATACTTTGTTACCTTACTTAAGTAGAAATTTTGGTTATTTATACTTTACTGGAGTAAGTTTTTTTTTTTGCCTACGTTTTACTTCTACTCCTCACAATTTCCTGTAATTATCTGTACTTTCTACTCCTTACATTTTGAAAATAGTCTCATTACCTCTATTTTGTTTCAGCTTGTTTTTATTCTGACTTGTCAATAAAAAAACTATATATATATATATATATATATATATATATATATATATATATATATATATATATATATATATATATTCAGATAAATAGCGTTACCCGAACAGAGTGATTTTGATTGTGGTTGGAGGCAGTACTGCACCAAGTTGTTTGCCAAACGCCCCAACCAAAACTTAAGAACAACAAAACTTAGAAAAACATTGCATTTTTAGGATTATTAGGATTATTAGTTACTTGTTTTGATTAACCGCAAGTATTAATCGTTTATTTTGACAACACTGTCTACTGTATACAGACAGCCATACAAGGGTAGTTGTTATAAGAGGGCAGTACACTCATTTTCATGTCCTGTTTTTTTATATCTTACATTTGTTGTCCTCATAAATTCCTGTAGCTATGCTTGAATGTTCATTTGTGTTCCAATAATAACAAGTAAAAGGTTATTGATAATATGTCTCTGAAGTTTGATGTTTTGCACCAATACTTATAGGCAACCAAACATCAGATTTTCTGCTCCATGAAACCCATGTTGATGCTCAGTATTGCACCTATATGGTCCTTTAATACATTTGAATTGTATTAAATGGTTCATTTTCAATGGACATATATGTGGCTGAAACCGTCAACCCCATTATTTTATACGATACATACTATACGATCATAGTAATAATTGCCCATAGATATATGTATTTTTTTGGGGGGTGAGGGAGTTGTGCATTAATAATAATACAGTGATGAATTTTTTTTGTAAAGTACAGAGTACAACAAGTTTAAAAACTGGTTTAAAAGCCAAAGCACAACAATACATTTAAGCAGAAGGCCTGATAACCCACAGTATGGAGGCTGTAAGGTGGCTTTGTTTTCTGAGCGGAGGTTACGTGAGGAGGTCTTCCCATGGATGCACTGATGACTTAGGAGAGCGATTTTGTAGTCGATCCTGGATGAAACAGGAAGCCAGTGGAGAGAGTGAAGGATGAGTGTGATATGATCATATTTACGCACCCTCATCAGGACCCTAGCGGCGCTGTTCTGGATGTGTTGATGTCTTTGCAGGCTCTTGCTAGGAGTCCCGACGAGGAGTGCGTTACTAAAGTCGAGCCTTGAGGAGATTAAGGTGTGTCTAAAAGTCAGATGAGTGTCAAATTTTACACCCAGGTTGGTGATTGTATGTCTTTTTGTATGTTTTCTGGTATGTTTTTACCAGAGAAGGGGATGTGTGTGATGGGAGAAGTCCGAACCTGGTGTAGCTTCTGTTTTTGTGCCATTAAGTTGGAGAATGTTTTTCACCATCCAGGTCTTTATCTCCTCAATGCAGGTAATTAATGTTGATGAAGATGATGTCGACGATGATGATGACTTTATACGCTCCTGTGGTAGGGGAGGTCTAAGCTTTTGTCCTTAGCGGCATTTTTTTTTTTACTTAAATGACTTCTACTTTAATACTTTAAGTAGTTTTGAAGCCAGTACTTTCATAGTTTTATTTTGGTAAAAGGTTTGAGTTGATAATTCTACTTCTACAGATGTATCTTTTTAACTCTGTTATCTATACTTGTACTTGAGTGATAAATGTGAATACTTTTGACTCCTCTGTTCAGTTCATTGGATAGACTGGATGAAACTGAGTTGTGACACTGAGCTTTGAAGAAAAAATTTAAAAATAACTCAGCGGACCTTTTACTTGTTCTGTTTCTCCCTCTTAACTCAGATTGCAGTCAGATGCAGACCTGGGAAATGTGCAGGCCAAGGCGTGGTGGAGAGCAAACTGGAGAAATTGATTTGTTAATTTTTTATCACCCAGTTTGGACATGAAAGACTAAAAAATATAATCAAGCAACCATCACCTGCCTGGAGCTGCTTTCACACGTCTCATAAAATCATTCATATTTTTTAAAGATTCAGGACACCAGCGTTATAAATTAAGAATCTGCTATGACTAATCTAGAAGGTCCATCAAGGATATTTTGAAAATACTTGAAGAACAGATGTGTGTGTGTGTGTGTGAGGGGGGGGGTTCTAAAAAGTGGAGAGGAATTAAATATATTTTGTTCTAGCTTAGATTGATTCGTGTTTGCTTTTAAATTGCATAAAGTTTTGAATTTTAGCCAAAATTCCTACTGAAACAGACCAATTCATTATTTGTGCACAGATTCATAGATTGCCTCCATTAAAAAAAGCCACAAAATAAAGAAATAAAAAGTTTAGCTACTGTTCCAAAGAATTAATATTTCAAAGCACTACAGAGTATTTTAGATACTGAAGTAATGTCTGCCATTCTCAAAAGGATTATGAGTGATGCGTTACCTTTTTATTATAAAAGAGACATTTCTATCATAAATGGATGAAGAATTGTGACAAACGTGTGAATAAACCCCCGAAATACAAGAAAGGAAGAGCTTAAATGTGCAAACTTTGGTGAATTATCTTCTTAAAATGGCACGGAAACATGCGTCTTAGTAGGTTAGTAATGAGAGCACATGCATTGTCAGTGATGACAATTCTTGGTTCGAGGCACAAGGCTGTCTCCTCGCCAAGTGATCGCTGCACACATATTGGATAAGCCCACATGCAGCAGCTTTTCTTCAGCTCTTCAGCTCATTATCGTTATGTCGATTGGACACCTTCAGTCCATTTAACTGCCCTCATTCAATGTAGATTGAGTTTTTTTCTAAATTATTTCCTTTTGTCTCGATCCTTGTAATGAACCAATCTTTGGCCTCTGCTGTGTTAAAAGAACCAACCGTTTCTTTAGAGACATGTGCAATTTCAACATTGTTATCACTTTATCACAAAACAGGCAGTTTTTTTATTTTATTTAAAAAGGCACATTATCCATAACCATGAGAAGCTGTAGAAAAGGAGAAATCACTGGCAGTGGTAGCATTCCAGCCCCAGTTCCTGGTCTGTGTTGGAAGTCGGATGTGGAACAGGGAAGAAGCCAAGGGACTGAAATGTTGATGAAATATTAACTCACTCGGGATATTTAAAGCCTCTGACATTCTTTTTATTGTTAGTGAACGTGTGTGTTTTGTGTTTTGAGAATCCGCCACCTTTTATTCCCCGTGGGAAATGGCATATTTACTATTGTCATTCTTACAGAAAGATGTGATATATATATATATATATATATATATATATATATATATATATATATATATATATATATATATGATCAAAAAGCTTTCCTTGCAGCTGTGGTTAAATGAGAGATTTAAAATGTTCTTACACTTGACAAAAAATTCACTAATATTCTGCATTTTTGTGTGTTTTAATAAGCTTAATTCATCCATAGCACTTTGTATTAGACCAAGAAGCTGTAATATGTGAATATCATGCAACATATCCCACGAAAAATGCAAGGCAGTTCTTGTTTTGTTTTTGTTTTGTCTATTATCTGTTTGTTGTCACAATGCTTCATCACGTTAAATGTTATACTAGTGGAAAGCCCGTTTATCTCCCTCTGAATGCATCTGAGATTTGAGTGGCAGAGTCGAGAATATGGATTGTAGCCAAAGGCCAGATTATTTCTACCAGTGCCAAACAGCTTTTTCTACTTCTGACTTGTTTGGTGTCTTTTTTTTTTTTTTTTTTTTGATTAATTGATTTGCATTCAAAGAAACAAAACATGTTGACTATTTATCAGTTTATTGTCATATTTGTCTTAAGTCAGCCAATGCGGTTGTGTCGGTCACTTTGGCACAGCCAAGCTGATCCCACAAGTGTCCAGGCAGTCGGGTCAGGACTGCAGGCAGACCTTTCCATCCTCTCCAATTTTTAATAGTATCAGATTTATCCCTAAAACGCATTAATACAACAACAAAATATTAATAATTAAGCAAGCACATAGTTCAAGTTTATATTTACTTTATGAGTGTCCTAAATGGTGTACATGCATTTTTAATAGAATACATACAATATTTATTTATTTATGTTCTTACTGAAAAAAATATGTTGTTGTTTTTTCATTAAATGTGAACCTGGTCAGATTACTTACAGTAAATGAGTGAAGAGAGGCATAAAGAAAAGGTCTTATTACGTGCAGGGTGGGGGGGGGGGGGGTCGCCTATCTCCAGTGGCCATTGTGTGAAAGGCGGGCACATCCCCATTTTACTCCTAAGTGCACAAATAAAGAGCGACTGGATTTTTTCCCGTTTTCATGAATAGTTCTTATCTGTAATCCTAAATTCAGCATCAGTGAAATTCTAAAGGTCTCTAATGTTCAGGTTTTGGTCAAACAGAGGCTTGAGGGAAAAGCGTAATGAATTAAAGAGGCTTGGAAGACATGCTGTCTAATCTAATGTCTCAAACAAAGGGAAAACAGTAGTTAGTAGTTATAAACTAGTTAAACCGACTTCCTTTCTTCACTAAATCAGAAACTTTTAAGAATACCTGTGCTGCTGTCATTTCATAGAAAAAAGACAATTATCTACATCATGATAATCCCATGATGTGACTCTGTTTTCAATTTCTCAGGTCAAATAGGCAGGATGACGCCTGCCGTTAGGGTTTATGGAGTCCTGTTAACTGCAGTTATTTCTTATTACTGATTTAGTCTTTCATGTTACTTTATGTTTTCTGGTATACAAATTAGGATCAGCTGTGCATCAAATGCTCCATAGGCTTTACCAGCTTCCCCATTAAATTCATGCTTGGCTGACCTTAACCTGGCCCCCACCCTTAGGGCTTTTACTGATTGTGTGAAGCCTAAATCACTTTCACTCACTATCCATACAACAGTGAACTTTCAGAAAACTAAAGGCTATCGTTATTACTTGTCATATACATGGACAGGAAAGAACAATAACTTAATAGATTGTGTTATGAAAATGTATTTATAAGTTTATAAACAAGTTTTTACTCCATGATACCTTTTTTTTTATATATTTAGTGCCATTTATGTCCAAGTCTGGAAAACGGTAGAACAATTTAGGAGAAATGTACTGGTTTTACGTGAGTCAAACAATTTAACACAGATGAGGCATAACATTATGACCACGGACAGGTGAATTAAATAACCCTGATTACCACTTCAACAAGGCACCGGTTGATAGCCGGGATATTTTTGTTATGATTCTGAGTTCTTGGTTATGGCTTTTATTTTTGGGTTTATGCTTTTTGATATTTTTTATTTATTTATTTATTTTTTGTCATGTTCCACAGGCCCTTGTCTTATGGTTACATTTTAGGGCTTTGTTTATTACGTAATTCTTTAACACCCTAGTATATTCTTATGTTACCTGTGCTGTGAGTTATCCCTGACAGGTGTCTGTGTTCACCTTATGTTTTGTAGTTTTCTCCTATATCTCTGTTCATCTCAATTCATATTTTTTTTCAATCTTTCCCTCTCAGCCATTGTCACCATCCAATTAAGTGTATTCAGTCCACCTGTTGCCTTCTCATCAGATTCTCATTTGCTCCTCGTTGTATTATACTGCTTCAGCTCATACCTAGCCGACCTGTTTAATGTCACGTTGGTTTTGTTTAGCGGTCCTGCCAACAGAAATTTGTTTTTTGTTTTTTTTTTGCTTTTTATTTCATTAAATTCTTTTCTACTCACTGTGCTTCTTCTGCCTGTCTGGGTCCACTCCAAGAAACACATCCTCACAATATTAGGCGGCAAGTGGACATAATTCTTCAGAGATTATGAGTTACAAGCAGGAAAAAAAAATAAGCAGAACAGGGATGAGTTTGACGAGGGTTTACCTGTGAAGAATAGATGGCTGGTTCAAATGTACATAAAACTGAAGCTCTTGTGGGATGTTGCCTGTCTGCAGTAGTCAGCGTGTATCAAAAGTGGTCCAAGGAAAGAATAGTGGTGTTACAGCGACAGTCGTAGGTGGTCAAGCAGAGGGAAGGCTCTCATTCAGTTCAGTTCAAAATAGTTTAGGATTGTCACTGAATTAAATGTTGTAACTCATCTTATGCGGGCATTCAGGGTTTCCTGTAGCCATCAGTATTATATGGGTCGGGAGAAACAGTCCATTGCCGTATGAGAGTCTGATTGTCATTTTCCTGTATTTTCCAGTCTACCCTTAGTTTAGCTAGTGCGTTTTATTTTTCATATTCTGTTTATTCCTGGTGGTTCCGTATTCTTAAGTGTTGTGTTTTCCTCCGTGTCTCCTGCCACCTCATTGCTCTCCCTCCCTCAGCCTAATTACCCTGATATCCTTCACCTGCACTAATTGTTTCACCTGCCTTTCCCTCTGTCTCATCTCCTATTTACTCAGGCAGCTCACTCACATCCACTGCCAGGTCCTCCGTTACGCTGGCCCTTGTTCTGGTTCCTGCCATCGCCTGACTTGTATCTTAGTTTTGTGTTCTGGTTCACAATAAATTCTCACTTCTTCATGCCACTCCCAAGCTCTTTTCCGCTACTTGGTCCATCTACAACCACAAGTAACATGACACTGATGAAGAGGATTCTTAGCGTTGTCCATAATGTTCTTCATTTACATGAAGAATCCTTCTTTGCACCTCATCTCCAGAGGTTCCAGAGCAGTCCCAATAAAAGAGCCTGCCTTCTTCCTGAACTAAACCTGTTCGAAGAATGTGTTCAGTTCACTGGCTCTGTCCAGACTCCCATTCGATTCCCCTTCTGCTTCAAGTCTGTAATATTTTTTATCCCTGACCACACATCTCATATATGCTTCTGCTGGAGCTTGTCTCATCAGCCCACTTCTGTACGCCTACTTGCTGTCTCTAATTTGTTTTTGTTATACTCTTCAATATTTCACTGTCTCCCTCCCTGAAGACTCTTTAAATGTTGTCTGATCCAACACAAATCGGATGCTGAATCGGATAGAAAGTGAAACGTGTTGCATATGGTGCTGTGTAGCTGCAAACTGAGTGGAACTCACTGTGTCCTGATGGTGGTGGCCATTTAACAGGATAATGCGCCCTCATCCAAAACACAAATGGTTCAGTAATGATTTGGAAAACACAGCAACTGTGACATGGTAATTTGACCTCCTAATTGTCCATATCTCAATCCATCAAACTGCTGTGGGATGAGCTTGGAAAGCAAGGTCTTTCTACCCAGGCTCCGCCTCGCAACTTACAGGAGCTATAGCAGCCAGAGGTGGGTAGAGTAGCCAGAAATTGTAAGAGTAGCACTACTTCAGCATATTTATACTCAAGTAAAAGTAAAAAGTAATCAACCCAGAAATTACTCAAGTAAGAGTAAAACATATTCACTAAGAAGGTTACTCAAGTACTGACTAATCATAACAGCTGATGATTTAATAATTAAAAATAATGTAATCGAAGAGACAGAAATACGAGGTTATGTGCAAATTCTGGTATTTTAAAGACAAAAAGAAAAACAATATACAAATAATAACATAATTGCAAAATAAATTCAGGCAGAAGAAAATCTTATAAATAAATCTTTTTTTTCCCTCAAAATTTAAATTAAAACCAATACTTACAGCAGTTAATGTTGTACTTTGCGTTCATCTGACCTTCAAATGGCTCACTTAGCTCAGCAGACAGAAAAAAGAAAAAAAAAGCTTGTGTACAAATAAGAAGTCTCACTTTAACATAAACTATAAGTTTTTGTCTCTCTGGTGCATTTATGGTTAAAAAAAAGTATATATGTTCATGAAGTTACTTGCAGCAGTTAGAGTAGCCAGACATTTTACTCAAGTAAGAGTAGCGATACTTGAGTAATAATATGACTCAAGTAAAGTAGTTAAAAAGTCCAGTGCAATAAAACTCCTAAAACTAAATTTTGTTCAAAAAGTTACTCAGCTACATGTAACTGAGTAAATGTAACTAGTTACAGCCCACCTCTGATAGCAGCGAAATCAAAAATATGTCTGATCAGGGAACTTTAATTTGTTTGGTTGTTACAGCAACTCTGAGCTCAGATCTCCAAAACCTAGAAAGGGTCACTCTAGTTCACATGACCTATGACCCATCACAAGCTTCACCTCCAATTGTGACATCACTGCAATATCAGTATTACACAAAATAATGAGCATTAACTAAACACTCCATATCATATGTTTACTATACCACCATGTGTCTGGCAAAGTAATAGCTCTGACTCTTGGACTTTAAAATGTCAGATTATGAGCTTGCTCACTCACTGGCTGATGTCAAAGCAACTATTTCAGCCACAACACCTCTAGAGGGCAGCATTTCTTCTCCCTTTCTCACCTTTGTCCCTTAGCATTTAGGTACACCTATACAATGATCATTTGTTTTACATTTTTGACTTTGAGTCACGCCCTGAAACAAAGCAGTTGAGGCACTGTGTTTAAGCTATCAAGCCCACCTTCCTATAGAAGTTTTACACTTTCCCCCACTGAAACCAGGGCAGGAATTAAACGTGCATCTTCCAACGGTGGGGTGTTCTTTGATGCCAGGGCAGCCCTCTTGGATAAGCTCCAGGTCCCACGACGCTCTTCTGCTAATTACAAGCCGGTAAGTACAGTGCAAGCCTGTAGGACTCCTCAGCCGCGGTCCTGTGGGCATGCTACTGATAAACAACACATAGGCGCTCACTCCTCCTCGCTGCTCTCTAACAATAACAACAACTGTACTGTACATAGTGGTGGCCACCTGCACCCGGAGTCGCATTCTTGCTTGGGCGGCTCGATCCCATCTGTCTCGCCGTGATTGTCCTGGTTCCTGCAAAGTGGAGCTGCAGAGTGCTGCTCAGTACCGCTAGATCAAAGCGAGACTAATGACCACAGCGGAGAGCTGGAGCCACACGGCACCGAGGCCCAAAGTGTTTCTGCTCACAACGCAGAGCTGAAGTTTAGCACAAGTTGGCTACAGATGGCGTGGAGCAGATAGGAGGGATGCTCTCACGCTAACGACAGCCCACACGCACAATAAAAGCCCAGCGGGTTACACATGGCTTAATTATCAAACGTTACATTCACTCATCTTAAATGTGTTTTTAATGAATAAAGGCATTCTTAGCAAAAATAAATAAATCTAATAAACTTGATACAAAACGGCAGAAGGTTCACTTTAAGAAATCTTCAACAACCGTTAGCTCCGTCTTCCTTTTTGTCTTCTCCTCTGCCCAGAAATCTCCTCCTCCCAGCTTATTCTCCAATAAAGAAAAAACTGCTTTTAATAGAACACCCTGCTCTTTCTTTTAAACTGCAGGGAGCATTTAGCGTGCACTTAAAGGGAGGAAGAAGCTGAAGATACCAGGAGGCGTTTGAAAATGTCCTTCACAATGCCCCCGGCTACAAAGACACCGGCTACCCTAAAAATAACAACAAACGGGGCTTTGATAGATTCGTGGCATTTTGTATCAGCGCAGATGCTCTTGGGCTAAAATTAGATCGTCAAATCATTTGCAGACCAAATACCTCACAGACATGGGAACGGGAAAAAAAGGCTGGTTAAACATTTAAAAAAAAAAAAAAACACCACTTCCGTCAGTACAAGCTGCAAAAAGCAACACAATGAACACACCAAACACATGTTCAGTTGAATAATTATTGGCTTCATTATTGATGTTACTTTTTCATGGTTATGATCATTTGGAAGTATACATATTTCTTTTTTTTTTTTAAACATGTTTTCTCGTCTGTAGATTGTCCTTTTTATTGTAAAGTGCTGATAATACTACTTTTGAATCCAAACATTACATACAATATGTAGTACATGTGTTCTTTCTCCATTATCCTTTCATGATTATTTACAATATTGTTCTACATTTCATTTCACAGAAAGAAAAATCGTATCCACTGTATCAGCATTGTTGGCCTCTATGATACAGGAGAGCAGAGGTGAGATGAACAGCTATACATGTTGTCTTTAGTGGATGCCACACTTTGGGTCCAAAGGAAAAAGAAAGGACACTGATATTCAAACACAGCCTTTTACACACGGTTTGCATATTGATTATCTTCCTTCTTGTATGGTTGAGTTATATCGGGGAGGGGGAGGGCGGGGGGTCTCTCTGCAAAGAGCTGACAAGGCAGTTCAAATACACAGTTAATATTTCCCCTTCAGCTAAAAAGCTTTAGCTTAGCCTTGTGGTTCCTGTTCAAAAGCTCTGTCAGCTCTTTGAACCAGCAAGGAACTGATTACAGATAAAACATTAAATCAAATCTGTACTCAAACCTTCCATTTTCCCCAAAAACACTACCAGCTTCTAATCAACTTCAGCGTATTCGCTGCAGCTCACCCTGCTCATGGCGTGGAATATGCTGGTGGGTCCCTCAGTGGGTGAGGAAATGATATTCTTAAAGTCAACTCTTGTCTTTTTGTGCTTTAAACAGAAACAGTTGTGGACGTTCAACAGCCGAGTTGTGATCTCCAGTGCATGAGTTGCTACAGTGAGTCAGGCTGAAACCCGTTCACACACCTATTGCGTTACGGATAAATGTCGAGGTGCTAGCATTTTTCATAACTGTCAAACAGAAGATGAATGAAGACATAAATATATGGTGCATTTGCATGCATAGACAACTATTTTTGGTCAGACTGTGAGTTTTTACCCCCCCCCCCCACACACATACAGATGGCGGTTGCATAAATGCAGTTGTAGAATCAGACAATGACACTGACATTCAGAGGTTCTTCTTCCTCCCTGTCGCACATGGACATTACTGCTCGCTGGGCATTGGCTCACCCAAATCGGTACCCGGGAGAAAAAATCTGAACCGAATGGAAGAAGTCTGTTAGAATAAACATTTCATTAAAGAACTATGCACATTATCGCATAGTGTGGTCCACCAAAGTAGAATGGGCTTATTGCTAAAAAGAAAAAAAGCTACTTATTGTTACTCTACCTTGAGTCAGTAGTAATTTAAAATCTTAATTTGCCTTAAACCACCCGTGACATAGTTGTAAATAAAAAAAAACAACAACTCTAAAAACCTCCAGGTTGGACAGAGACGACTTAAGAGGCCTCATGTCAGGCAGTTGGATGATGCATCCTGAGCACATATTGGCAGCGATGGCATTGAAACATTTTGCTTCTGCAGGTCGAGAATGCAGCGGTGAAAAGGAAAACCCTAGTGACGAGGATGCGAATCCTGCGTTTACAGATGTCAACAACAGTTCGTGCTACACGCCTTCTTCTAAGCAATAACCAGCTGTAACTGTATTGAACATGAGAAAAAGCAGAAAAGGCAAGAGACACAGGGGCGTAGTCCGTCCATATCCGAGTCAGACGATGTCTGCCACGCCGCTGCTAATTATCACCTCCCATATTAATGTGACTGCCTTTGACTGTTACCTTGGCAGTGTTGAGCGAACTGTGGAAAGTATTAGCTGCATGCAATCCGAGAACTTAATCATGTCCAAGGCCAGCTTTGAAAGATATATTGATCTTCTGGCATCAGCGATGTCTCAGGGGGGCAGTTAGACTTCACTGACATTGTGACCGATCCAATGTTAGTAAAAACTTTTTGGTAAAAAAACGAAAAAGAAAGTCAGTCTTAGGGCAAAGATCAACCTGGTGGTGAACAGCTAATTTGCCGAGGGCAGTTTACAAACGAAGCATACAAATGTTTCGGTTAAGCTACAGGGCTTGTGTCCATTTCTCTAAAAGCTATCGGTAAAGGTAACCTCTTAAGATGCAGAGTGACAGTGTGACTTTGGCACTCTCAACGGAACAATTATCAATATTGTTAAAAAATAGCCTTGCAAAGAGCCGCACACCGTAGGAAGCTCATGCTTACTCTTTTGGGTTTTAGGATCTCCAAAGAACGCATATGTGTGGCGTACATGTGATCTGTCTATAAAGATATATTGTTTTACATATAAGAAATAAATATATCTATTGAATTATTTTGATCTTATTGCCTTATTTGCTTCCTCTTTTAGCTTACATGCATGCTAGGAATGCTTTAAGGTCATGCAACACTATGTGAACGGCGTAAACCCAGACGAAAGGCAGGTATAGCTTCTTTTTTTTTTGACGCACAACTTCTTAACAGTTGCTATTTTGATAACAAGGACGCAATTGGACGAGCCCGTGAAACAGACACAGCTGCGAAACTTTGATCACCGAGGCTGAGATTTCTATATGCAAAAGCAGCAGAATATCAGTTTACGTCCCCAATCACAGCTCAGTTTACAGCGGCCTGGCATAAGTTGAACGGCAATGACTTCTGGAATGTAAATATTGATACGCATCTTGTTACATGTAGAAAATGACCTTATTGTTAATTTATCAGTCAAAAAGTTCTCAAACGTACAGTTTTAGGTTAATAGCTACCTGCAGGCATCCTTTAAAAGTGTGGATTTGCACAGAAGGCAGTGTACAGACAGATATACAGTGGCCAGGTGAAGCAAGTGGCAGTCGAGAAACAAGTGGAACTTCTCATTGAGATAAATTGTCATGCAGTAATCTACTGACTATGTTTTCTTCCTACCTACCTATCGGATATCAGTTAAGTCACAGTTAAGCTACCTATCTATATGGATAAACACTGCAACAGTGAAACAGTGAAGTACTAAACAAGAAGAAACATTCAAGATGTCTCAAAGCTTTGCAGTAAGACCTGTTTGGGTGAATGGAGGTGGGGAAGCTTGCATTGCAATACATAGAGTACATATAAGACCATAGCAGTGAAAATTCAAGGCCATTGTCAGTCAGTCATCAGATACTGATGTCTTCAGGGGGAAAGGGTGTCAAACCATTAGGCTTAGAGCCGATGGCTGTCATTCATCCTTCTAATAACATGGTGTACTTAACCACGAGCCTCGTCACAAGTCACCCAGAGGCCCAATCAGCTTTGGCGTGGGCTTGGTTTGTGCTCACACATCCTTTTATCTCTAAATGTTGAAGCATAGGACAACTTTGTTTCATTAGCGTCAAGAAGCAGCATATGTGGTACACAGCAGGCTCTTCAGAAAGCACGTCAGAGTTGCGTGCCATGGGAAATGACTGATAAAGGGGGCAAGGGTCAAAAGCATGAAGTTTGGGTTCGCTTTAGTGTCTTTTGCGTGTGTGCAACTGCTGGCTACAGTGGTGAGCAGGACGCTTTAGGATATTGTCAATTTTTGTAGCAGCTAACCAGACAAAGACAACTCCATGCAGAAATTCAAAACGTAGAACTTCAATATTTTTTTTTTTAGGAGTTTTAAAGAAAGCATTTTAAAACTTGGTGCAAAGGGAAGAAGTAGCTTTTGGATTATTTCTTACTCATCATCGACATTCTGTATTCTATTGCCTTGATTTTTCCATCACACGTGTGGTAGGAGGTTATTGTTCTCTCTCATCCGGCTGTACAGTTTTAGATTTCCCACTGTGACGGGCAGGAAAATACTCAGCCTACACGTCAGTGAGCATCTTAGTGATGTTTACATAGTTCGTGTTAGCAAGAGTGCAGTTGGCCGTCTTAAGGTTCTCTTCCTGAAAGTCCTCGTTGCTGTTGTTCACAGCCTCCTGGATTTCCATGTAGTCCGATTTACTGATGGTGGAGCCGCTGCGGCTCTTCTTTAGCTCCTCGGCCGAATCGGCTTTGGGCACGTTGACCTGCAGATACTGAGCCTGCTCTTCACCTTCAGTCTCACGGTGATAGAAGTAGTTGAAGTTGGACACAATGACAGGCACTGGCAGGGCGATGGTCAGCACACCTGCAATGGCACAGAGGGAGCCCACGATCTTGCCGCCAATCGTAGTCGGGACCATGTCACCGTAGCCGACTGTTGTCATGGACACCACGGCCCACCAAAATGCGTCTGGGATGCTCTCAAACTGAGACTCGGGCTCATCTGCTTCGGCAAAGTAAACCGCACTGGAAAACAGGATGACCCCTATGAAGAGGAAGAATATGAGAAGGCCAAGCTCTCTCATACTGGCTTTGAGGGTCTGACCCAAAATCTGAAGTCCCTTGGAGTGACGGGACAGCTTGAAGATTCTGAAGACTCGCACCAAGCGGATAACCCTGAGAATGGCTAAAGACATGGCTTGCTGTCCTGGCTGACCATCCTCTCCCCTGTCTGCCAGCTCGGTGCCAAGAGTGATGAAGTAAGGAATGATGGCAACAATATCAATGATGTTCATTATGTTACCGAAAAAGCCCGCTTTGCTTGGGCAGGCAAAGAAGCGCACTAAAAACTCAAAGGAGAACCATATAATACAGAGGGTCTCTAGGACAAAGAAGGGGTCGGTGAAGTAGGCGTTTGTATAGGTAGTTATTGTGGAGTTGGTCTCAGGTGAAAAAACATGAGTGTGGGACTTGTGCATATCATCCTCATCATTGCGGAATATGGGAAGAGTCTCCAAGCAGAAGCTGACAATAGATATCAGGATGACCATGACAGAAATTATGGCAATAATCCTAGCAGGACCTGAGCTCTCTGGGTACTCGAAGAGGAGCCACACCTGTCTCTGGAACTCGTTGTCAGGAAGAGGCCGTTCCTCTTCTTTGATGAAGCCTTCGTCTTCTCTGAACATCTCAATGGCCTCCTCACCAAGCTCATAAAAGCGAATCTCCTCCGAAAAGATATCAAGGGTGACGTTGACCGGCCTCCTCAACCGGCCTCCGGACTGATAGTAATACAATATGGCATCGAAGCTTGGTCTGTTCCTGTCGAAAAAGTACTCGTTCCTCAGCGGGTCAAAGTAGCGCATCCTCTTTTTGGGGTCCCCCAGCAGAGTTTCTGGAAACTGAGAGAGGGTTTTGAGTTGTGTCTCAAAGCGCAGCCCTGAGATGTTGATGACCACCCTCTCGCAGCATTCATGGTCGGCCTCCGGGTCGTAGTCCAGGGGGTGCCCTGGGTGTGCGGCTGCCTCGTCAGAGGGGTCGCCTGTGGCAACAGTCATTCTGCAGGGCGGGGAGGCCTGCACCTTTCAGGATGTCTGGGTCCTGCAGCCTGGAGAACTGCAGGCGGGGGCCAGGAGAAGGTGGGGGCTCAACAGAGTGAAGACCTACAGGCCACAGGATGACACCTTGGATCTGACTGCAGGTAGAACAAACAGAGGAAAGGAGCAAGGTCAGAGAAACCTGAGAGATGATTCAGCGCTCGATATATATCGCCTGCTTAGCCCGGAGATGTCAAAAACTTTCTTTCAGCTTGAAGATCAAACAACAGAAAACAGGACAGAATTTGAGGCTCTCTCTAATTAACATGCAAACACGCATTCTGTTTTGCATATAAATAGCATCAATGCAGATAAACTCATGAGCTCAAAGAAAGAAGAAAAAAAAAACTTACAGATGCTCCACAAATCAGGACACTGTTTTGCTGCAACATCTATGTGCTGAACTGAATAGCCATACGTGAGAATGGCAATGCAGCAGACACTAAATCCATACAGACATCAGCCTGCTTCAGATGGCTTCAGTCTAAACACAAAAAAATAGCTTACGCCTTAAAATTCTTTGTGCCATCTAAAAATAATCAAAACACACAACTAGTTAGTGCCGTTTGGCTTGTATTAGGGTTTTGTGGAGCATCTGTGCCTTGAAATGGTGCCTGTTACTGAAATATTCAAAAACACCTATAAATAATTTACCCAAAGAAGGAAATTGGCTCTCAGAGAGAAAAAAAATGCATCTCGGTCTGCATTCTTATACCTCTACAGCACAGTTTTGCAAAAAAAAAAAAAAAATGTCAGGCAACAAAATCTGCAGGTGTGGTGGTGATCATGCCTTGAGAGGTGCAAATCCTTACTTGAACTACGGCGTGCTAAGATGTATACTCCAAATCAAAGAGACGGATAAAAGCAGCTTTATCTGGAGTGCATACATACCCACAGACATCTTTTTTCCTCCCCGGGTGAGGCTGGACGCTCCGGCTGGTGTCAGAGAGGGTGGACGGCTATGACCAGCTGCGGCAAACGGGTCTCCCGTCTCCAGCTCAGGTGGGGTGGGGGGGTGGAAATGGATTTCCAATTCGGGACAGTCGATGCTATTCACCTCATGTTGTCTGCAGCATCCTTGCCGTGTACACCGCGTACAGTGTTGCGCGGGTGTGTCCTCGATTTCCCCTCCCCGGCTCCTCTCCTCCGGGCAGGGTGCCGTGGGGTGGCGATTGGCAAAAGAAAAAGGGCGGAGGGAGACGTCCAAGGAGGTGTCGGTGCTCTCCTTATTAAGCGAAGGTGCTGGGATCAGCACAATGATCTTCTTCCACCGCTTTCCTCCGCAACGGAGCGACTCTCTGTGTGACGCGCCGGTGGCTGCGCAGGTAGCCTCTGCCTCTGGTAGACACCCAGAGGAGAACGTCCTCAAAACACGAGAGATCGTCTCGATTAATGCCAGCTGGTTGGGATCAATAACGTCACCTAGTCAAATATGCATGTTTTTCTTTTTCCTTTTTCCTTTTCGGGCAGATTTGCGCCACATAAACCGGCATTTCCATACAATCCCGCAGATCTGTTGCTGAACCGCAGCCCCGACACTCAGTGCAACGGAGACGCCGCCGAGAGCCTCCTTTTTGTCTACATGGTGGGCAGAAATGCGTCTTCAGACACTGACTTGAGACGACATGCGTGAAAGTCATAGTGGGTTTGAAGATTATGCAATTTCACTAAGCCAGCGCCCCATGCGCACTCGGGAGCACGGGCGCACACGCATACATGAAGCGACCCCCCGTACGCTTAAGCACATGTCAGCGCGGTGGGAGGTGATTTTTTTCTTTCTTTCCATGAAGTGGTGGAAACGGTTGTGTGGGGGGAAATATCTCTGCTGCCAGGCTTTGGCGTGGGGTTATTTATTGGCCACTGTACGAAGCTCCGTCCAACCTGCAGTCGGGCACTGCTCTGCATACCAAAAAGAGATGCTGGCGATGGAGCAGGGAAGGAGAAAATAGGCGCACTACAGCAGCACGTCCACCTTTTCTGCTGCTGCGGGTAAATGGTGTCTAAACATAGTCACTGAAGCCCACAAAAAGAAAAAAAACACTATTTGAAAAACAATTTTGATGAACAAAGAGCAGTAACACAATTATCAGAGTGAAAAGATAACCCTAAATGCACATTTTAAACTTTTTTGCACACTTAATAATAGTAATCTTCCTTTAAATAACACCTGGCATAATAAAATTATCTCAGGTGTCCTAGTTTGTACTCAGGTAAAAACTCCCAATTCCGTTTCATCTGCTTGTTCATGGCAGTCGATGTTGTAATCTTTCCCGGCAACAAACTCCATGAATAATGAATGGGAGGGGGGACAAAAATAGAGCAAATGCTCCATCAGTGCGTCTGGCTGTATACCAAGAGAAGACATAAACTTAATAAACTGAAATTGCTTCCTTCAAGATTGATGCTCGAGTTGGGACCGCCAGGGAGCGAAGAAGACAGTGGGAATCCCCTCAGCTCCTTGGGGAGGAAGGTGAAAGGGGGGAACGATGGGGGGATGGGGGAGACAGCAGGTTGATTTGTGTGAAACCTTTCCAAGGTTACACTTGGCAGACCTGATGTCATCCTGGGTGCCAGCCTTGCCACGATGTCCATCTGGTCTTCTGCTTCCACAGAAGCAGATACTCTTTACTATCTGTCAATGGCTTTTCTTGGCTCTTGATGACAGGACAATCGTTATTTATTGGCCGGGAAACTCTTACAATGAGCTCTAACTCAGCTTGCTCTGCGTTAGGTGGATTTCTGGCATTAAAATCATTAATGCATCATTTAACTTCTTCATAGACATCAGTCATAGATCACATACATTGGATTACAAATGTCTGTTTCTTTCTTTTTAAACATATTTTAACACAAGAACTAACTATTTTTTTTTAAATAAAGCAGGAACTATTTCCCTTTCCACACCTTAATTGATATTAGTTTTTTCAAACCAGATACTTTTTTTCACCTTTAATAAGATGTAACCTTGCATTTTAATTGAAGCTTGATTTTCTTATTTGGCGCTGCCTGAGCAGATTTAACTGTTCCGATTAAACCTTTTCCGCTGACAGGATTCAGCAGGTCTTTGTGGATGAGCAGATGTCCTGCAGTCTTAATTTAAGTACCACCTCTTCCCACTGTCCGCTTTGCATTTGGTCATGTCAGCTGTGAGATGTTCCAAAACAGCAGCTTTGTGGTGCCTTCACCGTGTTTGTCAGATGGTGCAATGACAGCTAATCCTAATGTTACAAAAGTCAAAGGAGATTTTAGGGTAAAACTGTCATACACGATCAATAGGTCCAGACTGTGGACACTTAAAATTCTTAGATGCAAAATTCCAATGTGATTTAAACACTGAGTCTGTTGTTAAACTTGGATGACAAGGTATTGTTAAGAATTGACCGCATCCAGTTGTGGTCCTCCCAGGTTCTTTATCTGAATAATGTGGTGTGTCTATTGTTGGCTTCTGTAGTATTATAAAGACTCTTGAAACTATATTTAAACATATTTAATCTAAAAGACTGAGGGATGTTTACAGCCTCAGTACTGGACTCTCGTACACAGCAATGTGAGGATTGGTCGATTACCCCATGTTGTCTTCTGGGATCCACATCACCATTAGACTGAGAGCTTGGCTTCAGGCAAGATAACTGTCCATGTGTTTGCATGCCAGACATCCTTGGGTTCATTTCCTTGGTAACTTTCTTTCGCAGCCCCTATCTCTGTCATCTCATAATCCGTAACAGTCCCCCTGTGGACGTGGCCAAAAGGCGCATCATAACAAAACAGTTCAAATTTCCATTAACTCCTCTGTTGGTGGGCCCAAAGGGCACAGCAGTTCCAAAAAATGGGCGGGACAAACATCAGCGGAAATATTTATCAATAACCACCATAAATAATTCAGAATTCAGCATTCACCACTCAAGACCGCAGTCAAGACATTTGTCTACAATATAGGGTTCGACTAATTGAGTAAGGCCTGTTTTAGGTTCCTATGCGCACATTATTTTAATTGTCGGTAACCTAAGCATATTTAGTAACCAAGGTCAAATCCGTCTACTCTTCTCCCAACACGAAAAGCCTCTTTCTTGGTCCTCCGCTCTCCATTTCCATGGATAAACATCCATCACTTCCATACCTTAAAAATTCAAGAGTACAGGATCCACCTGTAGCCTAGGCTATTTTCAAGCCAAAGCCATTGTTGAAAGAAGGCCAAAATAAGCCCTGTTACCAGTTTACCACAAGCCATGTTGAGAACACAGCAAACATGTCAAAGGAGTTGCTCTGTTCAAACGGGACCAAAGCGGAAATATTTTGGCCTACATGCAAAATGCAATGTGTGGAGGAAAACTAACGCTACGCATCACTCTGAACACACCCTATGATGACAGATGGTGTTGGTAGCATCGTGCTTTGGGAATGGCTTCCTCCAGCAGTGACAAAAAAGATGGTCAGAGTTAGAAAAAAAGATGGATGAAGCTTAATACAGGGCAAAAAAAAACCTGCTAAGACTTGAGACTGGGGTAGAGATTCATTTTCCAGAAGGACAATGACCCTGGAGATGCAATCATAGATGGAACGAGAATGTTTAGATCAAAGGATATTCATGTTTTAGAATAATGTAGTTAGAGTCCAGACTCACATCCAACTGAGAATGTGTGGCAAGACCTGATTTTCTCAAAACAATCTTACTTAGTTTTAGTTATTCTGCAAAGAACAATGCTCCTTCCCTGTGGGCAAGGGACATGCAGTTTCTATGCACACCACACATCTCAGCTGTGAAATGGTGAACAAACAACTATGTGCCCACAGTAAATCTCAACAAAAATGCATTGCAGTTTGTGATTGTAAATGACAAAGTTTGAAACACCTAAAGAGGTGTGAATATGGCTGCAAAGTACTGTTTATTAAATCCACAGTGTTTTTTTTTTTTTTGAAAAATAAGCTGTACCTATAACTCCTGGATGCTATGTGTACCTTTATGAAAAGGTTACAATTTCTTTTTCTTTTTTTTTCTTGGTCATGCAGTCCCTCGAATGCGGTTGTCATTTTGTGGCTTCCGAGTCTCCCTTCTTCTAGATACTGCATTGCAGCAGCTACAGGTTTTCAACATTACACACACACACACACACACACACACACACACACACACCATTGCATGCATAAATCCTTATGATGACATATATAACGTCAGCGTGTCATGTTCATCTGCACAAAATATATATTTTCTTTCTAAATAGTATTTGGCTTTTTTACCTGAGGACTAGCTTTTGTATGTAAATGTATAATAAAGGATTATTATCACATTAAACCAGGAATCCTATGTACAAATCAGGGTAACTTACACACTATGACATTTGTTTATTTCTATTGTCTGCTGTTTTTTTTCTCTAGTCCTTAGGCCATCTTCCAATCCTTCAACCTTAATGCTTTTCCATTTCTTTCCAAAGCTACTGAGACTCCGTATATTTATCCCTCTGGGAGATGAGTCATTTCGGAAACACTGCTCTGGAGACAGAAACCGAAGTGGTCCTGCGAATAACGGCAGGTTACAAAAAGACCCGGAGAGCGGTTCCAATAAGTAAGTTGCGAAAGGCGCGTTGATGGGAAGCGTTGCAACTCATTTCGTCCTCTATTTTCCCTGGAGGTAACGACGATGAGACGAGGAGAGCAGAGAGCATAATGCAGAGAGAGAAGACGGAGAAAGAAAAAGGGAGGAGGGAAAGGACTGAGTTGTGCTCATCAGATGTAAGCCCATCCAGACAAGGTTGGATCCTGGATACGAGCCAAACGACAGGAGCAACACAAGGACACCGGCGGCCCACTGCAGTATGCACCTAAGCTGGAGTCATAAAAACCCACCGCTGCTCTGAGTTCCTCCTCTAGACTACCTGTAGATGCTTCGTCCTTCGTTGGACAAGTTATTCCATCAAGACATATACAGAAATATATATTCTGTGTCTGTTCAGTTCAGTAATCTATGCTGACGCTGAGGGGAAGGACTGTGAGTCAGTCTGTGAGTCAGTGTCATTGTTCCAGGGAGACTCGTATGCTGCACTCATGGATCCATATAAGCGAGTGAAAGTTAAGGCAAGTGCCCGTCTTAGAAACTATCTGTTAGATTACACCAAAGGTCAGAGCAGAAATGAGACACCTTTGTCCGATGGGGAGAGAGGAAGACTCAAACGGTGACTCTGATCTTTCTGGAAACCGAGCAGGGTTCTGTATGAGAGGACTTTATGCTTTGTGAATTACACTCCCCACCCTTGGATGCTGTAACCAAACCAGGCACTTCTCCCTTTCTGTAAATGAATTGCTGCATAAATGCCATGGATTCATTTGAAAAGTAAAGTGCCATGACAAAGTATTTTTCCTTTTTTTGTCACGCATAAATGTTTCAGATTATCCAATTAACTTTAATATCAGATAAAGCTAGCATGAGTGAACACGAAAAGCTGTTTTGGAATGACGATTCCTTTGGCTGGCGGAATGAAATCATCATTTGAAAACAGCCTTTTGTGTTTACTCCGGTTAGCTTTGTCAGATATTACATGAGCTTAAGGATTTGAAGCATTTGAATGTGACAGCTAAGAGCATTGGACATGATCTGACTGTTGGGATTGACTGTGACTTTGTGTGACAAAGCAACCCTCTGATTTCTGTTTGTGAGGTGCTAAAAAAAAAAAAAAAAAAAAAAAAAAACAGAAGATGGGCCTCAGCCACATGGAGCTGTCTGCTGTCCAGCAGGCTCTGGGCCCAGCAGCCGCCCTGACTCACGGGACACCTGGGGGTAGAGCGAGGGCAGAATATTTTCCAGTGTCACACGGCCTGATAATTGAAACCCTCAGACCCGTCCGACTTTTTCCCCTTCTTTGTTTCTAATCCCGTCAAAGACAGACAGATCTGCGAAAATTGTTTTACACGGCCAACTCATCAAATTACGCTGTCCCAGCATGTCAGCATTGTTGCTTTAATTAGCAACTCTGTTGCTCAAGCTCAGTCGGTTGCAATGGAGACAACAGCTTGGGACAGCTGGGCAGTGACATCACGGCTACTGCATGCTGCATTTCTGTTGCCACTGAGATATCTCAGGTGAAGCCACACCACTATGACAAAGCACTCTTCATTACTATGCAGTCACCAGCACTACATGAAGATGGTTTAGGATTTTCACGCCTAATGCACATTTGCAAGTATACAGCACAGCTGGGTGTTCGCAACCCATTTTTAGGTTGACCCATAAGGGAGAGGAGAAATGTATGCATTCTTAGACCTGCTTCCTCAGAGACAGTCTCTCCTTTGTCTCACTGAAAGCTCTCAACGAAGAGTCGTGTTGCAGAGGAGTAAATCTTAGGAGCACCCCCCAGAGTGCCATTACGTGCTCTGCGAAGAGCAGATGGATGTATGGCACCCAGAGAAATAATGGCAATACATTCTATTTTTGGCGATCTAGACGTACAGTTTTAGGGCAAATACTGTGCCGCTTGAAATATCATCCGAGAAGAAGACAAAGTGTCCGGTGCTGTGAATAACAGCAACAGACACCGCCTCAGACATTTGTTTTCCCTTTGGCGATTTGTTATGATCATGCCTCAGTAAAGCTCAGCGAGTTCAGCGACGACAGGAGGCACCTCTCGTGGCAGACACGCCCCATGCTGCCTTTTTTGGTGTCATTAGAGACAGACGACACTCTGCTTCGATGAATGCATCTTCTCATGTGGCGAATGTTAGCGTGAAGAGCAGCACCCAGGAGAGAGGTGGTGGTGGGGGGGGTAAGAGGGGAGAAGCCTGGGGTCTTCACAATTTCTCCCCTATGAACCCAGACTGAGCAGGACCATGAATGTTCATCCTCACATCTGCCTGCAGCAGCGTCACAGAGAACCAACTGCAGAGGCTGATTGTGCTGTTCTCACTGAGCTATATTATACACTGGAGTGCTAATCACCGTCTGTTTGAACGAGTCGCTTTGAAGCCACCAGCCGCCATATTGGTACTCCCTATTTCCCCCCAGTAACTAGGGAATATGTGCGCTACAGCATCAAATAACGAGGATTTTCTCATGTTCAGGGGGGGGCTTAAAACTTTTAAAATGTCAAATGCCATATAGTTTTATGTTATGTTCTAAAAATATCAAGTACTGAGAAAGTCATGTGCTGAAATATTTTGCATTTTATTCATTTAAATATATATGTTTAACATTTATAAATATATAAATAACAATATACAAAAACATATATTTACATATGTGTATCCATATATATACATATATACATATACACATACTTATATATACATATATATATATTTAATATGAATAACATGTAAAATATTTCAGCACCTAATTTCCTAGTAGTTGATAGTGTTAGTGCATCCACTGACTGTAGAATTACCTGTGAAACGTTTTCACTTAGCCAGAAAACTGCTTGTTGTTGCAACCAAATCCTATGGGATTCTGTGAGAGTAGGGAGTAGCAAGATGGCGGCCAGTGACTTCAGTTTTTCGGCAAAATCAGCACTCCAGTGTATTATATAGCTCAGTGGCTGTTCTTTGCTGATGACACCATGCACTTCAGCCTATGTGTGCATGTTTCCTCATACGTTCCTCTCTGTTTCAAAGGAACCTAGGGCAGCGTGCACTGAGGCATAGGAAGAAGTGACTGTCTTACAGCTGTGCCACGCTCAGACACACACAAAAGCACGGTAACACAGCTGCATGTGTTGCCACAGTGTGTCACAGTCAGGCACCTATTAAAAACACAAGCAGGCGTGCAGCTCTGCATTTGTCTTTGTTTATGCTGCGTTTAACGAGTTGGATTGGCCTTTCATTTTTACGTCTGTGGAGACAAGTTAGTCTAATTACTTAGCCAAGGTAAGATGCATATCAAAAGCACTCACTGTCCATGGCAAAATCTGAAATTTGACGATATTATTTCATTTCCAGGGCAATATCCTTTACATCATTTTTGTTCATGCATGAACTCTATTGATCCGACCACTGTCTAAACTTGCTTGTCCCTGCAGGGTCACGGGGGAACTGGAGCCTGTCACCAGTCCATCACAGAGCAACAAAGAGACGGGAGAAACAACCAAGCACGCACACACGCATACCTAAAAGCAAATATAAGACACCAATTAATGATTTTGGAATGTGGGAGAAATTACCCTAAGCACCCAGAGAGAACCAACACATGCACAGGGAAAGCATGGAAACCCCATCCTTCCTACAGCAGTGCTGAAAGCTGTCCCACCGTGTGACCTGTAGAGATTCTTATGTCAGAGATTGGTATTTCAACGTGTTTTTATTCCCTCCCATGCACCTATAAAATTAAACACTACATTTGCAACCCAACACATTAGAAAATAACTGAAACATTTATTTATTTCAGTAATGAATGTCAAAAGTTGAAACTCAGACTGATACACACGTAGGTATGGATTCCAAGTGTTTGTTTTGGTTTGTGAATGTGATATGGCTTATACCATGTGGCTGTCTCATCAAATATTTCACCATGGTAACACATGGTGACAATATAGATTCTTCATTCTATTGCTAATTTAAATCCAACGTTCAAATTTTCAAAACATATATACAAATATAACAGGACAATACCAAAGAGGTTTAATACTGAGACGCTATTTTATGGACATTTTATTACCTACACAAACATGAGGAACACTGCTGAGTTGACAGTTATTCAGAAGGCAGTTCCTAATACTCTCCACAAGGGGGGGTCAGCTACAAAAAGGTATTGCTAAAGGGAACTGGCTGTTCACAAAGCGCTGTATCGAATACTGATGAAAAGTTGAGTGGAAGGAAAAACGTGGTAGGAACACCACACATGCACATATCCAGGACTTGGGCAACGACCATTGCATTCCTCGTGTTCAGCAATCCCTGAACCATAACATAAATGTCAGAAGAAGCCAACGTTGTCTCAAGAGAGAAAAGACAAGACAGTTGCATTTTATTTGGAAATCAAGGTCTCAGAGTCTGGAGGAAGAGTGGAGAGGCACAAAATCCATGTTATATGAGGTCCAATATGAAGCTTCTATAGTTATGAATCTACATTCAATAACCAGGAGCCAATTATTAAATCTATTGATGTTGTGTTTTATTGGATCAGAGCAACCATCTACCTGGGTATTTTTCAACCCTTCATGCTTCTTTCTGCTAAAAGCTGTATAGCGACGGTGCTATAATGCAGGACTTAATACCTACACAAAGTGCCTAAAGTACAAGTACCTGCTTTGATGAATAGTTTTGCTGTATCACAGCTTGACAGATGTGAACCAAATATTAAAGTATCTTTGGGTTATGGTCGATTGGAGGATGAGAGCAGCACCGGCCCCAGGCACGTGCAAACCAAGTCACTGCTTAGGGCCTTCAAGCCATTAGGGGTGTCCATAAATGTTTGAATTGCAACACAGACAATAGAAGTACAGCTTTCATGTTTTGTATTGAGAATAAAAATGCTGTTATGTTTGATTTGATGGTTTCATAGATAAATTAAAAGATTTTAAATTGTTTAAATTTAAGATTTTAAGGAATTGGCCCTACGCAACCTTGGACTCGTCCTGGACGAGAGTTCAGGCCGCTTTTGAAGCAGTCCAGTGTCCTTAGAACATCAGCAGAGTGTAGTGAACAGCAATGGATAATGTACAGTATATGGATATGCTTTTCATTATGCCGGCAATTGTGTAATTTTTTTATTTTATTTAGATCATATAACTTTATTTAAAAAAATAATAATAATAAATGTGTGGCTTTTTTTAATTGTAAAAATTATTATTTGCAAAATAATAAAAATGACCAAAATTTAAAAAAAATGATATAAGTGAAATCAACATTTGAAAAATGTATGTTGTACTTACTCAGGTCATCTTTAGGTATACAATGAATTCAATTACACAGTTAAGGGCACTGTTTTTCTCCAAAATAGATAGATAAGTGAATATATATATATATATATATATATATATATATATATATATATATATATATATATATATATATATATATATATATATATATATATACATATGTATGTATATATATGAAACTAATGGGCCTTAAAGCACAAAGTAAATACATGCTACCATGACAACTGGGAACAAAACAACATTAATCTACAGTGATGGCCCATTATATCCCAGGATATTAAGTCTAACTAGTTTACTGCTAATTACATTTTGCTTCTCCACAATCCACAACAGAGAAAGATGGTCCAGCTTGCAGGTGTACCTCGCCAGCCCTATGGTTGAGTAATGCAGGACATGATTAATGACTCTGGGCAATTTGCAGGCCCATTTCATTTTTGCCGGTTAAAAATACATCGAAGAAGGAATTGAACTCGAGAAGGGCATACAGAAAAAAAAAACGTGCAACTCAGCAGTTCTGATCTAGAGCACCTGCAGCTTTGGGACAAATGTAAAGTGCTTTGCAGGAGGGAGGTCCTTTCAGCTCTGCAAGAAAAAAAAGCACTTTACTGAAAAAAATCAGTAAAGTGTTGGTAAGAGTACAAGCTGCTTCATTCTGGCATCACCATGTGCAGAGATACCACATGTTTAAGCCAATTTAAAGCCAATAACTCTTCTATAGTGCTATATTTATCATGCTTTAGTCGAGTGCAGCACTCAGACCATCATTATAAAAGCCTATTGTTTTTACTCTGTTACTCTTCCCAGGTTTATACTAGTTCCTTATAGTTGCTTACATGTTGCTTTATTATTCTAGAAATGACGAGATTTTACAATGGGACTTTCTTCAATAACAACCCAGGACTCTGCAAAACCACCTCCAGGACTGTTTCTCTGCTTTTTTCAAAGTTGTGCAAAGTGTAAGTAAAGTTTTTTAGCAGCTCTGGCTTAAAGGCTGTAATTTGTCTAATGGGAAATAAAAACAATGGGCCAAACTAAGGCGAATTGTCAAGGAAGATTTACAGCGCTTTCCAGACCTATTTTAGTTTCCGTTTACTGGAACATGTATTGTTCCACCATGCTGCATGAGTCATTTTTGTTTCTTTTACTTTGAGTAATTTTTACTTACCTGCATTTACTCTAAGTATTCAAGTGATAGATGTCCTTTTACCGGTGCATACATCACATCATGATAAACTAAAGACACAGCGCCATGATCTCATCATTAGAAATCTGGTTCCAATTTGTCGCTTTTCTTGTGAAGTTGGCGAAGAAAAGTGCAGCTAGGGCATCGAGATTAAACATAAAAAATACTAATAAAACCATTTCTGGACATGGCATATAAACAAAACTTTGAAAATGTGGGTCTCTAAAACTTATAGAGAGATGAAAATTAATTTATGTGTACAACTGACTTCCCAAGTATCATCAGTTCAAAACCATGTCTACAAAAAAATTTAATCTGGATCACTATCTCCAAATGTTGCTGTTCCTCCCTCCTAATAGTAACACTTTATTTTACCCACTAGATGGCAGTGGTGAGTCATTTTTAATTATGTTAGAAGCACAGATCAGCTTGCTGTCAATGTGACTAAAGCTATGAGTCAAAGGCGATATAAACAAGAACTAACCCCATTAAAACGAAGTACAGGAGGATTTTATTGAAAGGTTTTGTTTTTGATACATCTCTCAATAATAAATATACGTAATCTATTTAAAGAGAGCATTATCTGAAATAATAAACAACTAGTTCCCTCATATTGGTAATTGGTGAAGACTAAATGCTTCTACTATTACTTTAAATCCCACCGTTAGGTTCTGAACCAACATATAAATCTGCAGCAGAACACTCAGCTAGCTCAGACATTAATAAAATGTCACATGTCTATTCATGCTACAAGCCGTAATGAGCCATGAAAGGACACGCAGGGTGGTAATTACTTTTCAGACGCCTTTTAGTTTCACTGTTTGTTTGTGTCACCTTAGCTCTCAGCTTTAAAGCTAATGCGTCTGTATGTCTTCTGGTGTAGATGAAAAGGTGGCTGACGTCAGTTGGCATGCCAACTCAGAGATCTGAGGAGCAGACATGAGGAATAAAGAGGGACGGTCCTCTCTTCCTACTGTCACACATAACAGCAACCTCAGTGATGAGAAAGACCTATTTATCCTAAATATAAGTAATAAAAGCACTAAAGACGGAAAGACATTTAATCCTAAAACATACCTTTATTTGACAAGAGACCTTTTTTGACCAGTTTCCTGACTTCATTTATAAACTGTTCTTTTGCACCCCTATCATTCCCCACACCTATTGCAAAAATAGGTAAAGTTTGTAAAAAAAAATAAGAGTTGTAGTGAATATGTATATTAGCTTGATAAGTAGTTGTGTTATACTTAGAGGTTTTTTCTTTTATAGACGTTTAGGCACTCTTAACACACATGATGCTGGTATTGCATTTGATCGTACAATTACAACAGTTACTATTTACATTATTATGATAATGGTGATGGTTCCTTCATGGGATGCTGATTCCATTTTTTATTTGGTCACAAAATTGAAATGCTGGTCGATTTTCACACTATTCTCATTTGCATATGCAACAGATTGTCGTTGTTTGCTTGTTTAACTTTGTTGTTTGAGTTAGTTAGAGGTTATCTATCATCCTTCTCTTTCACTGTTGACCAAAGAGAGCGGACTGAAGTACCGGTATCTGAACGTTTACAGTAAAGTATCAATCTAAGCTCATAATTATACATATTTGTATAAACCAGGTTACTTTCTACCTCAAACGAGCAAATAACGAAATTACAATCTGTTTATTGACCTTGACCACCCCAAAACTAAATAAATTAATAAAATAAATTATGTACACATCTAAATTTTCCATATCTTCCCAAAAAATAAATAAATAAATCAGCTAAAATGGTTTGCTGTGTTTCTGCTGTGAGGGGGAACATGGGACATATTTGGGGAACACAGTTCCATGGAAACGTTGGAGGGGAAACCACCGTCGTCATGGAGACTGCATCACAAGGCGGAGACCTGCTGCACATCCTGCCTCCTTTCATCCACGCTGTATGTCATCACTGAGCGCAACAGTCTATTCATTTTATCCCATCCCGCTTTTTTTGTTGTTGCGCAACTTAAAGCGCTATTAACAGGCAGAGCCGTGATCTCTAAATGTCTGTATTTATTCAATATATATATTACTTATATATATATATATATATAAGTATAAGTATAAAGAAAATACAACTTTCATTTCGTGATAAGCATTTTCCTTCTCTCACCTCTCCAAACAAGACTGCAGAGTCAACCACGTGGACAGGTTATGATATTAGATATAACCTAAACAGGCATTTGGCTACATAAATCACCATAATACATTAAGAATATTACTGGACGACTGCTCTTTCCACGAAGCACAACACGTTGTTGTTGTTTTTTTGTTGATGTTTTTTTTTTTTTTTTTTTTTCTTGGCCTGGCAGGAGGAAATGCTACACGTGTATCCCAAAACCGACAACACTGGCAACATAACATCAAGATATGTAGGCATCGTGTGGCGTTTTACCCTAAAATATATCTGTTTGAACAATGCACTTTATTCAGCCAGCGACTTATAAAGAGAATGTACAGTCCGCTAGATCTTTCCGGCCTAATAGGTAATTAGGATCTTTAAAAAACAGAAACAAAAAAGAAAAACGGACATCTAAGCTCAGCCACAGATATGGACTGACAGGTGACCATTGGCTAAACAAAAAAGGTTGCAGCATTAGACCTAACATTTCTTTACGCCTCATTAATGATCCAACACGTCCCTCACACGTCCGTGAAGATCTTTTTGATGTTTACGCAGTTTTGGTTGTTTTCTGTGGTGTAGTTGGGCTGCTTGAACGCACTGTTGATGCCCTCCACAATAACCATATACTCCGACTTGCTGAGCGAGGAGGAGCTGCACGATTTGATCTGCTCCCCGGAGGGCATGTGCTCGCAGCTGACCGAGTTAAGGTACTGCTGGTGCTCCTCTCCGTCCGTCTCTCGGTGGTAGAAGTAGTTGAAATTCGACACAATCACCGGCACGGGCAAGGCGATGGTCAACACGCCCGCTATTGCGCACAGCGACCCCACTATCTTGCCGCCAATGGTGACCGGGTGCATGTCCCCGTATCCGACGGTGGTCATTGTCACAACTGCCCACCAGAACGCTTCTGGGATGCTGGTGAAGCTGGACGCGGGGTCGTCCGCTTCGGCGAAGTAAACAGCGCTGGAAAAGAGGATGACTCCTATGAAGAGAAAAAAGATGAGCAAGCCCAGCTCCCTCATGCTGGCCTTGAGCGTCTGCCCCAAAATCTGGAGTCCCTTGGAGTGTCGTGAGAGTTTAAAAATCCGAAACACTCTCACCAGCCGGATCACCCTGAGGATGGCCAGGGACATCGCCTGCTGGCCGCCGTTGGTTTGCGTCTCGGCCAGCTCCGTCCCAAGAGTGATAAAGTAAGGGATGATGGCGACAATGTCAATGATATTCATTATGTTTTTAGAGAAAGTGGTTTTGCTGGGACAGGCGAAAAACCTGACCAGCAGCTCAAACGAGAACCATATAATGCAGAGCGTCTCTATCACAAAGAAGGGGTCCGTGAAGGGGCTTGGCACATTTGGAGCAGTGCCATTCACCGTGGGCTCCACTGTGGATATGTCTTTTTCGTCCCGAAATTCAGGCAAAGTCTCCATGCAGAAAATAACAATTGAAATCAGGATCACAAGCACTGAAACGATGGCTATTCCCCTCGCAGGTCCGGAGCTTTCAGGGAACTCAAACAAAAGCCAAGCCTGCTTTTGAAAATCGTTTTTGGGGAGTATGCGCTCCTCCTCTTTTATAAAGCCTTCGTCCTCGCGGAATTTCTCCATGGCCTCCTCCCCAAGTTGGTAAAACCGTATCTCCTCTGAGAAAATATCAATGGGCACGTTAACAGGTCTCCGGATGCGCCCCCCTGACTGGTAGTAGTACAGGATGGCGTCAAAGCTGGGTCTGTTCCTGTCGAAGAAGTACTCGTTCCTGAGCGGATCAAAGTAGCGCATCCGTTTCCTCGGGTCGCCGAGCAGCGTGTTTGGGAACTGGTTGAAAGTTTTGAGTTGCGTCTCGAAGCGCAAACCCGAGATGTTGATGACCACTCTCTCGCAGCATCCCTGGCGGCTGCGCTCGTATCGATCCGCGGACAGGTGAGGCGCTGAGAGCACGGCCGACTCTTCCAGCATGTTTTCCACCGTCATGACGTCCCTCTCCACCTCTCCATAACCCCGCTTTTCAATCGCGAATCTGCCCCTGTGCTCGGCTGAGGAGGGCGGCTGGACAACGCTGGAGAGCTGCTCATCCATACAGGTGTTTCCTTCTGCTTGGAGAGGCAGAGTGCGCCGCGTCACTCCCAGCCAAAGCTCACAGCTTTGGAGAGCTGAAGCGGACGCCACTTACATGCCTCCCAAGCATCAACAATCACAGGGAGACGCGTTGCACTTAGTTCCGCTTCCACCCCCCCCCCCCCCTTTCTAACACGCAAACACCCGCCCACGGGGCGCATATGTCTGACATACGTCCACCACCCGCCCAATCGGGAATTAACTTGACGCTTTCGTCTTATTCAGACTAGAGTTCATGAAAGTTCATTAAAAAAAGATGTCACATTCACTGCGTGGAAAAGACAACAGGTGAATGCAAACTATTTTGTTAGTTTTTTCTTAAAAAACAAACAAACGCGTGAATCTATGAAAGGGAAGCGTCGCATCACGAAAGCATTGCCATATTTTCCACTAACAACTGACGCCGCGCTTGTGTTAGAAAGCAACCAAATGGGATCTGACTTTTTTTTTTTTTTTTTTTTTTTTTTTGTGTATCAGCTGAAAACAAAGTTCCCACAATGTCAGTCTGTTTGTCTTTCAGCATGAATGAAGCCCCTCGTAGCTGTCTGGCCTCGTCCTGCTTGTTGCTCAGGGGGTGATGCTCTCCATGGTACTGAAAACAAACCCACAACCCCCCTGTAAATCAATTTGCTCTCTTCTAAATAGACCTGAATTGAACCCGTGGTGCATCCAACGCATGCTTGTGTTCGTCTAAACGTGGCCTCCTCTAAAAAAAAAAAAAAAAAAATCTTCAAAATAAGTTGCATAACGTTCACTAAGAAAGAAAACAACAACAGTCGTGTTCAAAATACAGTAAGTCACACCGTAGAAGCATGTAGGGTGCAAGTGTCAGCTGCGGTGGAAATGTAAAATCACAGTTGTTAATGATTCATAGTCTCTTCATCAAGATTTCTGACTGATAGTTCCATCAACTCAAAAATGCAAAATGTGCTTCTTTTTGACTTGTTGCAAATGAAATAATCTTTGCTCATCTCCTAACAGGACCATGTCAGTATCTGATGAACATATCAATAAATCAGTCTGTCTGAAAATTGCGGTTACAAATTCTAGTCAATTAATCTGATTGACCTTGAGCTATAATAATAATAATAATAATAATAATAATAATAATAATAATAATAATAATAATTTAGTTCAATTCAATAAAATTGTATTTATATAGCACCAATTCATAAAACATGTCAAGTCAAATTTAATCAGATTATACAGATTGGTCAAAAGGTTGCCTCTCTAAGGAAATCCAGCAGATTGCATCAAGTCTTGACAAGCAGCATTTACTCCTTCTGAAGGAGCGTAAAGCCACAGGGACAGTCGTCTGCATTGTTGATGGCTTTGCAGCAATCCCTCATACTGAGCAAGCATGAAGCGACAGTGGAAAGGAAAACTCCCCTTTAATGGGAAGGAAAAACCTCCTGCAGAACCTGTGTGAACTTAGGCAAGTAGCAGACATATCCTTCCAACAAGTTGTCTCCGTAACTACAAAAAAGATGGTTCTACATGCATGCATGTTTTCCTTCCAATTCACAAACATGGGCTGCTTTGTTTTGGCTTAACACATAAAGTCCCAATAAAATACACAGATGACTGGCCGAAACAAAAAGTTAAAGAAATATCCGTACTTCTTTGTATGTTGTGATGACTTCACAATTTGAATGCCTCTCTAACTTTTTGATGCAAATAATGGACTACAGTATAGATGCATACACCTGGGCTAAATGAAAAGCATTAACTAAAATATTACCTACCGGAAAGGTGAGAAAATATCATTATCACTGCAGTTAGATCATTTCTATACCAGTTTTTCCACAGTCCTTTTAACAGCAATGTGTTATAGGAACAGAAGATTGACTTTTACACCACTTCACACCGAAATACCTTCCCACTTTTCACCACTGTGCATGTGTGGTATCTTGAAGGCGAAGAACTGAACCGCCATTTTATAGGTCTATTTTTAAACAATGACTTCCCCCCTCCATCTCTCTTCATGATGAACAGTGTTTGCACTCCAGTTTTGTCTCTGTCTTGTCTCCTCACTGCAGCCCAACAGTTAGGTGACCTTTCTGTGCTCAGTTAGATCTTCTAGGCCTTTTCCTATTATCCACCAAGACCTAAACTCTGCCTTTTCCTAATTAAACCTCATTAACGATGCTGCAACATCTAAAGGGCATTTTGCACCACAGAAGGTAAATGCAATGTCCCCTCTTCAATAGTTAGATGAAGTCACAGTGCACAGTTGTTATTTTTCCCATTATCATAAATATAACAAAGTCTAAACATTACTATTACTGCAATAGAAAAATGCTCAGTGTAAAAACAAAGTTGTGCTTTCAAAATTTGGATCAAAGGCAGCATGTTCTGTGCTCTGCTTGATGTAAAAATGTACAAATGACCATGACATAATTTCAGATATTTACATTTTAAATAAAATATCTTGGATTTTTAGACAAGAAGACTGAAATAACTAATTATTTAATGCAGCACCCTGGTGTGGTTACTTGAGTAATAAATAAAGGTTGAAATTGGAATACAAATAAACAATTTTTTTTAGAAATACAAATAAAACAGAGCAAGCACAGTTTGTGGAAGGGAATACAATATATCACATTTCTTAATTAACTGATTGGTACAAGCTGTAAGTTATGATTTCTTTTTATTTCAGCAGGATTGCTTACCATGCTCCTCATAACGTTTTCTTTAATCCAGCATTGTCAGGCTGACCCTGTTGTGAGACAACACGAGCTGTGTGTTGTTCTTGGATTTAAACAAGCCAGAAATCAATTGTTTACAACCGATTTAAGAAGCCTAAACGACAAACAGCTTGCTGATGGAAATGTATGAAGTCAAGTCTCTTAATTCATTTTCCAAGGATCAGGTGAAGCTCAGTGTGATCCCTGTCGAGACAAATTCACTCATGCCTGATTGATGATAACGCCCAAATCAAATTCAGTTATTTAGAAATAATCCCTTGCAGCGAGGGAATCGTGCCGTTGTGAACAACCTCTTACGTGGCTGCGAATCAGTGCGCATGGAAAGTTTTGTCTGGGCTCTCATCGCCATGGCAACAAAACATCAAGTGTTTTGTAAAGAGAATAGGAGTTAAGTTGAAGAAGTTACATAATTTACCGACCAACTTGTGCAGGAGCACGGATGCTGGAAACATTGTTTGATATTCAAACTGAGAAGTACACGTTACATATCAAGAATAGAAAAAGGTGTGTGAGTGTATCTGTGTGAACGTTTGCTTCGGCTCCAAGGACTCTAATCAGAACTCAAAGAATTGGCTCGACAAGAAAGAGCAGATATTAAAGCAAAGACCTTGGACAGAACAAACACCTTTATTAAATAACAACACTCCTTTCAGTGTGTCTGGCTGCTAACAGTTCTCCCCCCCCCCCCCCCCCCCACCCACCCATGTTTGTCTACTGAATTTACAGTTTGAACATAATAGTTGAGAATACTGAGATTCAAAGGACCTTGCATCGTGTAAGTACTGTGCTGTAGCCTCTAAAAAATAATTCAATCTGAATATCTGGTTATAGATTAGAAGAAAATTGAGATTTTTCTCTGCAGTTGATTTACCCTAAAAATGACCTGTCAGTAAAAAACAACAACAACAAGATAGAGCTCCTTTTTGTATTTTTTATGTAAATAATTGAGACACACAGAATAAAAGAAAAAAACATAGAAATTTGACATTGAACTCCCTAACATTCTGTGCACATGCTAATGTCCAGTTTCACATGCATTCATTAATTCTTAATAGCATTTCGATTGCACAAGGTCATTTATTCTGTTTTCCCATCACTTTCCAGCCTATTTAACTGCAGATAAAACAGGCCTAATATGTGTCCAAACCTCTGGTGCCAAAGGCTGCACAAAGAGCGGCTTTTTATCAGTCTGGGAAGTTAAAGAATGACCTATTAAATCTGGGAAGCTATAATTTTTAGTGACATTACAAATGGCATTGTGTCTCTGGTCTGAAGGGGGATGAAGTCTTTTGAGATAAAGGATCTGAACTGTAGGTTTCATTCTTCAACCCCTTAGATAGCGTCAGAGAAAAGGAGGATGGTTTCCATCTGCAATGACAGCTGCTGGACTTCTCTTTAACAAATGAGGTTCTGTTGTTTTTATGGGGTTTTTTTTCTTTCCCTTTTCTGACTGCTGGGTCTGGCTTACAGGCAAATACTGGTGGATCAATAAACGCGGAGAGAGAAACCAGCGCTCATCGATCAGCTGTGCATTGGCTGTGTTTCCTGCCAATGCAGAATCATTACACTTTCACACTGTCCGCTCTCAGTGCTGTCAGTAGTCAAAAGGAAAGCCAAGGTTATAAATAATTCAGCGACGCTTCTCTGGAAGAGCAGGCCCATACAGGTGGGATTAAAGGAACCTCTTTGGTTTGCAACCATCTATAGCACCCTTCACATTTTGTTGCTTAATTCAGTGACATGTCCTCCTGTATGTTCTTTTACCATTTTGAAGAGTGGCTAAAAGAAATATGTCATATCATAGTTGTAACAGCCAAACAAGAAGTCACAAATTACTAATTAATGTTGCAAGATAGCTGATCAACATGGAAAACAAAAGCATGCCATAGAAACGTTCCAGTTAAATGTATTATCTACGCTTTTCAAAGGTTGCCGATAATTGTTTGCTGCAAGAATCAGTTTATTCTAAGAAATGTACACACCTTTCCCAGAGGTGCCTACTTACAGGATGTTGGTGATAACTGCAGTTGAATCAAAGTGATTCCCAAATTGTGGCTGACTTACTCGGGTGAGCTGCATCACATTAATATGGCTTTGCTGTCTTTAAAACACACACAAAATAAAGAACTCGACATGATATATACATTTTGGCTTCTGAAAAAGAAATGTGTCATGATAAAGAAACGATGCAAAACTGAAGCATTCACCAAAGCATCTCTTGCTCTGGCTAATTCTAAAAAAGGCTAAAAGGTTGTAGCACATACTTCTCTGTTTGTCTGTGTATGTCTGGACGGGGGCTGCAATGAATAGCCCTTCAAAGGATTAATAAAGGTTTTCTAATCTGATTCTGATTA
>NC_046380.1:8911812-9008892 GCF_011125445.2 Fundulus heteroclitus | reverse complement strand
TTTTTGGTGTCATTAGAGACCAGACGACACTCTGCTTAGATGAATTGCATCTTCTCATGTGGCGAATGGTTAATGCGTGAAGAAGCAGCCACACAGGGAAGGATGTTGGTGGTGGGGGGGGTAAGAGGGGAGAAGCCTGGGGTCTTCACAATTTCTCCCCTATGAACTCAGACTGAGCAGGACCATGAATGTTCATCCTCACGTCTGCATGCAGCGTCACAGAGAACCAACTGCAGAGGCTGATTGTGCTGTTCTTTGCCGATGACACCATGCACTTCAGCCTATGTGTGCATGTTTCCTCATACGTTCCTTTCTGTTTCAAAGGAACCTACGGCAGCGTGCACTGAGGCATAGGAAGAAGTGACTGTCTTACAGCTGTGCCACGCTCAGACACACACAAAAGCCACAGTAGCACAGCTGCATGTGTTGCCACAGTGTGTCACAGTCAGGCACCTATTAAAAACACAAGCAGGCGTGCAGCTCTTCATTTGTCTTTGTTTATGCTGCGTTTAACGAGTTGGATTGGCCTTTCATTTTTACGTCTGTGGAGACAAGTTAGTCTAATTACATAGCCAAGGTGAGATGCATATTAAAAGCACTCACTGTCCATGGCAAAATCTGAATTTGGCGATAATATTAAAATAACTTAATTTCCAGGGCAATATCCTTTACATCATTTTTGTTCATGCATGAACTCTATTGATCCGACCACTGTCTAAACTTGCTTGTCCCTGCAGGGTCACGGGGGAACTGGAGCCTGTCACCAGTCCATCACAGAGCAACAAAGAGACGGGAGAAACAACCAAGCACGCACACACACACGAATACCTAAAAGCAAATATAAGACACCAATTAATGATTTTGGAATGTGGGAGAAATTACCCTAAGCACCCAGAGAGAACCAACACATGCACAGGGAAAGCATGCAAACCCCATGCAGACGGGCTGGGATGTGAACCCAAGTCCTTCCTACAGCAGTGCTGAAAGCTGTCCCACCGTGTGACCCGTAGAGATTCTTATGTCAGAGATTGGTATTTCAATGTGTTTTTATTCCCTTCCATGCACCTATAAAATTAAACACTACATTTGCCACCCAACACATTTATTTATTTCAGTAATGAATGTCAAAAGTTGAAACTCAGACTAATACACACGTAGGTATGGATTCCAAGTGTTTGTTTTGGTTTGTGAATATGATATGGCTTATACCATGTGGCTGTCTCATCAAATATTTCACCATGGTAACACATGGTGACAATATAGATTCTTCATTCTATTGCTAATTTAAATCCAACGTTCAAATTTTCAAAACATATATACAAATATAACAGGACAATACCAAAGAGGTTTAATACTGAGATGCTATTTTATGGACATTTTATTACCTACACAAACATGAGGAACACTGCTGAGTTGACAGTTATTTGGAAGGCAGTTCCTAATACTCTCCACAAGGGGGGGTCAGCTACAAAAAGGTATTGCTAAAGGAACTGGCTGTTCACAAAGCGCTGTATCGAATACTTATGAAAAGTTGAGTGGAAGGAAAAACGTGGTAGGACCACCACACATGCACATATCCAGGACTTGGGCAACGACCATTGCATTCCTCATGTTAAGCAATCCCTGAACCATAACATAAATGTCAGAAGCAGCCAACATTGTCTCAAGAGAGAAAAGACAAGAGAGTTGCATTTTATTTGGAAATCAAGGTCTCAGAGTCTGGAGGAAGAATGGACAGGCACAAAATCCATGTTATATGAGGTCCAATATGAAGCTTCTATAGTTATTAATCTACATTCAATAACCAGGAGCCAATTATCAAATCTATTGATGTTGTTCCATTATGTTTTATTGGGTCAGAGCAACCATCTACCTGGGTATTTTTCAACCCTTCATGCTTCTTTCTGCTAAAAGCTGTATAGCGACGGTGCTATAATGCAGGACTTCATACCTACACAAAGGGCCTAAAGTACAAGTACCTGCTTTGATTAATAGTTTTGCTGTATCACTGCTTGACCGATGTAAACCAAAGGTTAAAGTATCTTTGGGTTACGGTCGATTGGAGGATGAGAGCAGCACCGGCCCCAGGCACGTGCGAACCAAGTCACTGCTTAGGGCCTTCAAGCCATTAGAGGTCTCCATAAATGTTTGAATTTCAACGCAGACAATAGAAGTACAGCTTTCATGTTTGTGTATTGAGAATAAAAACGCTGTTATGTTTGATTTGATGGTTTCATAGATAAATTAAAAGATTTTAAATTGTTTAAAAGTTCAATTTAAGATTTTAAGGAATTGGCCCTACGCAACCTTGGACTCGTCCTGGACGAGAGTCCAAGCCGCTTTTAAAGCAACCCAGTGTCCTTAGAACCTCAGCAGAGTGTAGTGAACAGCAATGTATAATGTACAGTATATGGATATGCTTTTCATTATGCCGGCAATTGTGTAATATTTTTTTTTAATTTCGATCATATAACTTTATTTAAAAAAAAAAAAAAAATGTGTGGCTTTTTTACTTGTAAAAATTATTATTTGCAAAATAATCAAAATGACCAAAATTTTAAAAAAAATTATATAAGTGAAATCAACATTTGAAAAATGTATGTTGTACTTACTCAGGTCATCTTTAGGTATACAATGAATTCAATTACACAGTTAAGGGCCCTGTTTTTTCTCCAAAATAGATAAGTGAATATATAATATATATCTATATATATATATATATATATATATATATATATATATATATATAATATATATATATATATATATATATATATATATATATATATATATATATATATAAACGTACATACATATGTATATATATATATATATACATATGTATGTATATATATGAAACTAATGGGCCTTAAAGCACAAAGTAAATACATGCTACCATGACAACTGGGAACAAAACAACATTAATCTACAGTGATGGCCCATTATATCCCAGGATATTAAGTCTAACTAGTTTACTGCTAATTACATTTTGCTTCTCCACAATCCACAACAGAGAAAGATGGTCCAGCTTGCAGGTGTACCTCGCCAGCCCTATGGTTGAGTAATGCAGGACATGATTAATGACTCTGGGCAATTTGCAGGCCCATTTCATTTTTGCCGGTTAAAAATACATCGAGGAAGGAATTGAACTCGAGAAGGGCATACAGAAAAAAAACAAAAAACGTGCAACTCAGCAGTTCTGATCTAGAGCACCTGCAGCTTTGGGACAAATGTAAAGTGCTTTGCAGGAGGGAGGTCCTTTCAGCTCTGCAAGAAAAAAAAGCACTTTACTGAAAAAAAATCAGTAAAGTGTTGGTAAGAGTACAAGCTGCTTCATTCTGGCATCACCATGTGCAGAGATACCACATGTTTAAGCCAATTTAAAGCCAATAACTCTTCTATAGTGCTATATTTATCATGCTTTAGTCGAGTGCAGCACTCAGACCATCATTATAAAAGCCTATTGTTTTTAGTCTGTTACTCTTCCCAGGTTTATACTAGTTCCTTATAGTTGCTTACATGTTGCTTTATTATTCTAGACATGACGAGATTTTACAATGGGACTTTCTTCAATAACAACCCAGGACTCTGCAAAACCACCTCCAGGACTGTTTCTCTGCTTTTTTCAAAGTTGTGCAAAGTGTAAGTAAAGTTTTTTAGCAGCTCTGGCTTAAAGGCTGTAATTTGTCTAATGGGAAATAAAAACAATGGGCCAAACTAAGGCGAATTGTCAAGGAAGATTTACAGCGCTTTCCAGACATATTTTAGTTTCTGTTTACTGGAACATGTATTGTTCCACCATGCTGCATGAGTCATTTTTGTTTCTTTTACTTTGAGTAATTTTTACTTGCCTGCATTTACTCTAAGTATTCAAGTGATAGATGTCCTTTTACTGGCGCATACATCACATCATGATAAACTAAAGACACAGCGCCATGATCTCATCATTAGAAATTTGGTTCCAATTTGTTGCTTTTCTTGTGAAGTGGACGAAGAAAAGTGCAGCTCTGGCATCAAGATTAAACATAAAAAATACTAATAAAACCATTTCTGGACATGCCATATAAACAAAACTTTGAAAATGTGGGTCTCTAAAACTTATAGAGAGATGAAAATTAATTTATGTGTACAACTGACTTCCCAAGTATCATCAGTTCAAAACCATGTCTACAACAAAATTTAATCTGAATCACTATCTCCAAATGTTGCTGTTCCTCCCTCCTAATAGTAACACTTTATTTTACCCACTAGATGGCAGTGGTGAGTCATTTTTAATTATGTTAGAAGCACAGATCAGCTTGCTGTCAATGTGACTAAAGCTATGGGTCAAAGGCGATATAAACAAGGACTAACCCCATTAAAACGAAGTACAGGAGGATTTTATTGAAAGGTTATGTTTTTGATACATCTCTCAATAATAAATATACGTAATCTATTTAAAGAGAGCATTATCTGATATTATAAACAACTAGTTCCCTCATATTGGTAATTGGCGAAGACTAAATGCTTCTACTATTACTTTAATCCCACCGGTAGGTTCTGAACTAACATATAAATCTGCAGCAGAACACTCAGCTAGCTCAGACATTAATAAAATGTCACATGTCTATTCATGCTACAAGCCGTAATGAGCCATGAAAGGACACGCAGGGTGGTAATTACTTTTCAGACGCCTTTTAGTTTCACTGTTTGTTTGTGTCACCTTAGCTCTCAGCTTTAAAGCTAATGCGTCTGTATGTCTTCTGGTGTAGATGAAAAGGTGGCTGACGTCAGTTGGCATGCCAACTCAGAGATCTGAGGAGCAGACATGAGGAATAAAGAGGGACGGTCCTCTCTTCCTACTGTCCCACATAACAGCAACCTCAATGATGAAAAAGACCTATTTATCCTAAATATAAGTAATAAAAGCACTAAAGACGGAAAGACATTTAATCCTAAAACATACCTTTATTTGACAAGAGACCTTTTTTGACCAGTTTCCTGACTTAATTTATAAACTGTTTTTTGCACCCCTATCATTCCCCACACCTATTGCAAAAATAGGTAAAGTTTGTAAAAAAAAAAAAAAAAAGTTGTTGTGAATATGTATATTAGCTTGATAAGTAGTTGTGTTATACTTAGAGGTTTTTTTCTTATATAGACGTTTTAGGCACTCTTAACACACATGATGCTGGTATTGCATTTGATCGTACAATTACAACAGTTACTATTTACATTATTATGATAATGGTGATGGTTCCTTCATGGGATGCTGATTCCATCTTTTATTTGGTCACAAAATTGAAATGCTGGTCGATTTTCACACTATTCTCATTTGCATATGCAACAGATTGTCATTGTTTGCTTGTTTAACTGTATTGGTTGAGTTAGTGAGAGGTTATCTATCATCCTTCTCTTTCAGTGCTGACCACTGAGAGCGGACTATAGTGCCGATATCTGAACGTTTAAAATAAAGTATCAATCTAAGCTCATACTTATACATATTTGTATACACCAGGTTACTTTCTACCTCAAACGAGCAAATAACGAAATTACAATCTGTTTATTGACCTTGACCACCCCAAAACTAAATAAATTAATAAAATAAATTATGTACAAATCTAAATTTTCCATATCTTCCCAAAAAAAAAAAAAATAAATCAGCTAAAATGGTTTGCTGTGTTTCTGCTGTGAGGGGGAACATGGGACATATTTGGGGAACACAGTTCCATGGAAACGTTGGAGGGGAAACCACCGTCGTCATGGAGACTGCATCACAAGGCGGAGACCTGCTGCACATCCTGCCTCCTTTCATCCACGCTGTATGTCATCACTGAGCGCAACAGTCTATTCATTTTATCCCATCCCGCTTTTTTTTGTTGTTGCGCAACTTAAAGCGCTATTAACAGGCAGAGCCGTGATCTCTAAATGTCTGTATTTATTCAATATATATATGACTTATATATATAAGTATAAGTATAAAGAAAATACAGCTTTCATTTCGTGATAAGCATTTTCCTTCTCTCACCTCTCCAAACAAGACTGCAGAGTCAACCACGTGGACAGGTTCTGATAGTAGATATAACCTAAACAGGCATTTGGCTACATAAATCACCATAATACATTAAGAATATTACTGGACGACTGCTCTTTCCACGAAGCACAACACGTTGTTGTTGTTTTTTTGTTGATGTTTTTTTTTTTTTTTTTTTTCTTGGCCTGGCAGGAGGAAATGCTACACGTGTATCCCAAAACCGACAACACTGGCAACATAACATCAAGATATGTAGGCATCGTGTGGCGTTTTACCCTAAAATATATCTGTTTGAACAATGCACTTTATTTAGCCAGCGACTTATAAAGAGAATGTACAGTCCGCTAGATCTTTCCGGCCTAATAGGTAATTAGGATCTTTAAAAAACAGAAACAAAAAAGAAAAACGGACATCTAAGCTCAGCCACAGATATGGACTGACAGGTGACCATTGGCTAAACAAAAAAGGTTGCAGCATTAGACCTAACATTTCTTTACGCCTCATTAATGATCCAACACGTCCCTCACACGTCCGTGAAGATCTTTTTGATGTTTACGCAGTTTTGGTTGTTTTCTGTGGTGTAGTTGGGCTGCTTGAACGCACTGTTGATGCCCTCCACAATAACCATGTACTCTGACTTGCTGAGCGAAGAGGAGCTGCACGATTTGATCTGCTCCCCGGAGGGCATGTGCTCGCAGCTGACCGAGTTAAGGTACTGCTGGTGCTCCTCTCCGTCCGTCTCTCGGTGGTAGAAGTAGTTGAAATTCGACACAATCACCGGCACGGGCAAGGCGATGGTCAACACGCCCGCTATTGCGCACAGCGACCCCACTATCTTGCCGCCAATGGTGACCGGGTGCATGTCCCCGTATCCGACGGTGGTCATTGTCACAACTGCCCACCAGAACGCTTCTGGGATGCTGGTGAAGCTGGACGCGGGGTCGTCCGCTTCGGCGAAGTAAACAGCGCTGGAAAAGAGGATGACTCCTATGAAGAGAAAAAAGATGAGCAAGCCCAGCTCCCTCATGCTGGCCTTGAGCGTCTGCCCCAAAATCTGGAGTCCCTTGGAGTGTCGTGAAAGCTTAAAAATCCGAAACACTCTCACCAGCCGGATCACCCTGAGGATTGCCAGGGACATCGCCTGCTGGCCCCCGTTGTTTTGCGTCTCGGCCAGCTCCGTCCCAAGAGTGATAAAGTAAGGGATGATGGCGACAATGTCAATGATATTCATTATGTTTTTAGAGAAAGTGGTTTTGCTGGGACAGGCGAAAAACCTGACCAGCAGCTCAAATGAGAACCATATAATGCAGAGCGTCTCTATCACAAAGAAGGGGTCCGTGAAGGGGCTTGGCACATTTGGAGCAGTGCCATTCACCGTGGGCTCCACTGTGGATATGTCTTTTTCGTCCCGAAATTCAGGCAAAGTCTCCATGCAGAAAATAACAATTGAAATCAGGATCACAAGCACTGAAACGATGGCTATTCCCCTCGCAGGTCCGGAGCTTTCAGGGAACTCAAACAAAAGCCAAGCCTGCTTTTGAAAATCGTTTTTGGGGAGTATGCGCTCCTCCTCTTTTATAAAGCCTTCGTCCTCGCGGAATTTCTCCATGGCCTCCTCCCCAAGTTGGTAAAACCGTATCTCCTCTGAGAAAATATCAATGGGCACGTTAACAGGTCTCCGGATGCGCCCCCCTGACTGGTAGTAGTACAGGATGGCGTCAAAGCTGGGTCTGTTCCTGTCGAAGAAGTACTCGTTCCTGAGCGGATCAAAGTAGCGCATCCGTTTCCTCGGGTCGCCGAGCAGCGTGTTTGGGAACTGGTTGAAAGTTTTGAGTTGCGTCTCGAAGCGCAAACCCGAGATGTTGATGACCACTCTCTCGCAGCATCCCTGGCGGCTGCGCTCGTATCGATCCGCGGACAGGTGAGGCGCTGAGAGCACGGCCGACTCTTCCAGCATGTTTTCCACCGTCATGACGTCCCTCTCCACCTCTCCATAACCCCGCTTTTCAATCGTGAATCTGCCCCTGTGCTCGGCTGAGGAGGGCGGCTGGACAACGCTGGAGAGCTGCTCATCCATACAGGTGTTTCCTTCTGCTTGGAGAGGCAGAGTGCGCCGCGTCACTCCCAGCCAAAGCTCACAGCTTTGGAGAGCTGAAGCGGACGCCACTTACATGCCTCCCAAGCATCAACAATCACAGGGAGACGCGTTGCACTTAGTTCCGCTTCCACCCCCCCCCCCCCTTTCTAACACGCAAACACCCGCCCACGGGGCGCATATGTCTGACATACGTCCACCACCCGCCCAATCGGGAATTAACTTGACGCTTTCGTCTTATTCAGACTAGAGTTCATGAAAGTTCATTAAAAAAGATGTCACATTCACTGCGTGGAAAAGACAACAGGTGAATGCAAACTATTTTGTTAGTTTTTTCTTAAAAAAACAAACAAACGCGTGAATCTATGAAAGGGAAGCGTCGCATCACGAAAGCATTGCCATGTTTTCCACTAACAACTGACGCCGCGCTTGTGTTAGAAAGCGACCAAATGGGATCTGACTTTTTTTTTTTTTTTTTTTGTGTATCAGCTGAAAACAAAGTTCCCACAAAGTCAGTCTGTTTGTCTTTCAGCATGAATGAAGCCCCTCGTAGCTGTCTGGCCTCGTCCTGCTTGTTGCTCAGGGGGTGATGCTCTCCATGGTACTGAAAACAAACCCACAACCCCCCTGTAAATCAATTTGCTCTCTTCTAAATAGACCTGAATTGAACCCGTGGTGCATCCACCGCATGCTTGTGTTCGTCTAAACGTGGCCTCCTCTAAAAAAAAAAAAAAATCTTCAAAATAAGTTGCATAACGTTCACTAAGAAAGAAAACAACAACAGTCGTGTTCAAAATACAGTAAGTCACACCGTAGAAGCATTAGGGTGCAAGTGTCAGCTGCGGTGGAAATGTAAAATCACAGTTGTTAATGATTCATAGTCTCTTCATCAAGATTTCTGACTGATAGTTCAATCCACTCAAAAATGTCGAATGTGCTTCTTTTTGACTTGTTGCAAATTAAATAATCTTTGCTCATCTTCTCTCCTAACAGGACCATGTCCAGTGTCAGATGAACATATCAATAAATCAGTCTGTCTGAAAATTGCGGTTACAAATTCTAGCCAATTAATCAATTGACCTTGAGCTATAATAATAATAATAATAATAATAATAATAATAATAATAATAATAATTCAGTTCAAAAAATGTTATTTATGTAGCACCAATTCATAACACATATCAAGTCAAATCCAATCAGATTATACAGATTGGTCAAGAGGTTTCCTCTCTAAGGAAATCCAGCAGATTGCATCAAGTCTTGACAAGCAGCATTCAGTCCTCCTGAAGGAGCGTAAAGCCACAGGGACAGTTGTCTGCATTGTTGATGGCTTTGCAGCAATCCCTCATACTGAGCAAGCATGAAGCGACAGTGGAAAGGAAAACTCCCTTTTAATGGGAAGGAAAAACCTCCTGCAGAACCTGTGTGAACTTAGGCAAGTAGCAGACATATCCTTCCAACAAGTTGTCTCCGTAACTACAAAAAAGATGGTTCTACATGCATGCATGTTTTCCTTCCAATTCACAAACATGGGCTGCTTTGTTTTGGCTTAACACATAAAGTCCCAATAAAATACACAGATGACTGGCCGAAACAAAAAGTTAAAGAAATATCCGTACTTCTTTGTATGTTGTGATGATTTCACAATTTGAATGCCTCTCTAACTTTTTGATGCAAATAATGGACTACAGTATAGATGCATACACCTGGGCTAAATGAAAAGCATTAACTAAAATATTACCAACCGGAAAGGTGAGAAAATAAAATCCACAACGAGCGATTAATATCATTATCACTGCAGTTAGATAATTTCTATACCAGTTTTTCCACAGTCCTTTTAACAGCAATGTGTTATAGGAACAGAAGATTGACTTTTACACCACTTCACACCGAAATACCTTCCCACTTTTCACCACTGTGCATGTGTGGTATCTTGAAGGCGAAGAACAGAACCGCCATTTTATAGGTCTATTTTTAAACAATGACTTCCCCCCTCCATCTCTCTTCATGATGAACAGTGTTTGCACTCCAGTTTTGTCTCTGTCTTGTCTCCTCACTGCAGCCCAACAGTTAGGTGACCTTTCTGTGCTCAGTTAGATCTTCTAGGCCTTTTCCTATTATCCACCAAGACCTAAACTCTGCCTTTTCCTAATTAAACCTCATTAACGATGCTGCAACATCTAAAGGGCATTTTGCACCACAGAAGGTAAATGCAATGTCCCCTCTTCAATAGTTAGATGAAGTCACAGCACACAGTTGTTATTTTACCCATTATCATAAATATAACAAAGTCTAAACATTACTATTACTGCAATAGAAAAATGCTCAGTGTAAAAACAAAGTTGTGCTTTCAAAATTTGGATCAAAGGCAGCATGTTCTGTGCTCTGCTTGATATGAAAATGTACAAGTGACCATGACATAATTTCAAATATTTACATTTTAAATAAAATATCTTGGAATTTTAGACAACAAGACTGAAATAACTAATTATTTAATGCAGCACCCTGGTGTAGTTACTTGAGTAATAAATAAAGGTTGAAATTGGAATACAAATAAACAATTTTTTTTAGAAATACAAATAAAACAGAGCAAGCACAGTTTGTGGAAGGGAATACAATATATCACGTTTCTTAATTAACTGACTGGTACAAGCTGTAAGTTATGATTTCTTTTTATTTCAGCAGGATTGCTTACCATGCTCCTCATAAGTTAACGTTTTATTTAATCCAGCATTGTCAGGCTGACCCTGTTGTGAGACAACACGAGCTGTGTGTTGTTCTTGGATTTAAACAAGCCAGAAATCAATTGTTTACAACCGATTTAAGAAGCCTAAACGACAAACAGCTTGCTGATGGAAATGTATGAAGTCAAGTCTCTTAATTCATTTTCCAAGGATCAGGTGAAGCTCAGTGTGATCCCTGTCGAGACAAATTCACTCATGCCTGATTGATGATAACGCCCAAATCAAATTCAGTTATTTAGAAATAATCCCTTGCAGCGAGGGAATCGTGCCGTTGTGAACAACCTCTTACGTGGCTGTGAATCAGTGCGCATGGAAAGTTTTGTCTGGGCTCTCATCGCCATGGCAACAAAACATCAAGTGTTTTGTAAAGAGAATAGGAGTTAAGTTGAAGAAGTTACATAATTTACCGACCAACTTGTGCAGGAGCACGGATGCTGGAAACATTGTTTGATATTCAAACTGAGAAGTACACGTTACATATCAAGAATAGAGAGAGGTGTGTGAGTGTATCTGTGTGAACGTGTGCTTCGGCTCCAAGGACTCTAATCAGAACCTGAAGAAATGGCTCGACAAGAAAGAGCAGATATTAAAGCAAAGACCTTGGACAGAACAAACACCTTTATTAAATAACAACACTTCTTTCAGTGTGTCTGGCTGCTAACAGTCCCCCCCCCCCCCCCACCCACCCATGTTTGTCTACTGAATCTCCAGTTTGAACATAATAGTTGAGAATACTGAGATTCAAAGGACCTTGCATCGTGTAAGTACTGTGCTGTAGCCTCTAAAAAATAATTCAATCTGAATATCTGGTTATAGATTAGAAGAAAATTGAGATTTTTCTCTGCAGTTGATTTACCCTAAAAATGACCTGTCAGTAAAAAAAAAAACAACAACAAGAAAGAGCTCCTTTTTGTATTTTTTATGTAAATAATTGAGACACACAGAATAAAAGAAAAAAACATAGAAATTTGACATTGAACTCCCTAACATTCTGTGCACATGCTAATGTCCAGTTTCACATGCATTCATTAATTCTTAATAGCATTTCGATTGCACAAGGTCATTTATTCTGTTTTCCCATCACTTTCCAGCCTATTTAACTGCAGATAAAACAGGCCTAATATGTGTCCAAACCTCTGGTGCCAAAGGCTGCACAAAGAGCGGCTTTTTATCAGTCTGGGAAGTTAAAGAATGACCTATTAAATCTGGGAAGCTATAATTTTTAGTGACATTACAAATGGCATTGTGTCTCTGGTCTGAAGGGGGATGAGGTCTTTTGAGATAAAGGATCTGAACCGTAGGTTTCATTCTTCAACCCCTTAGATAGCGTCAGAGAAAAGGAGGATGGTTTCCATCTGCAATGACAGCTGCTGGACTTCTCTTTAACAAATGAGGTGCTGTTGTTTTTATGGGTTTTTTTTTTCTTTCTCTTTTCTGACTGCTGGGTCTGGCTTACAGGCAAATACTGGTGGATCAATAAACGCGGAGAGAGAAACCAGCGCTCATCGATCAGCTGTGCATTGGCTGTGTTTCCTGCCAATGCAGAATCATTACACTTTCACACTGTCCGCTCTCAGTGCTGTCAGTAGTCAAAAGGAAAGCCAAGGTTATAAATAATGCAGCGACGCTTCTCTGGAAGAGCAGGCCCATACAGGTGGGATTAAAGGAACCTCTTTGGTTTGCAACCATCTATAGCACCCTTCACATTTTGTTGCTTAATTCAGTGGCATGTCCTCCTATATGTTCTTTTACCATTTTGAAGAGTGGCTAAAAGAAATATTTCATGTCATAGTTGTAACAGCCAAACAAGAAGTCATAAATTACTAATTAATGTTGCAAGATAGCTGATCAACATGGAAAACAAAAGTATGCCATAGAAACGTTCCAGTTAAATGTATTATCTAAGCTTTTCAAAGGTTGCCGATAATTGTTTGCTGCAAGAATCAGTTTATTCTAAGAAATGTACACACCTTTCCCAGAGGTGCCTACTTACAGGATGTTGGTGATAACTGCAGTTGAATCAAAGTGATTCCCAAATTGTGGCTGACTTACTCGGGTGAGCTGCATCACATTATTATGGCTCTGCTGTCTTTAAAACACACACAAAATAAAGAACTCGACATGATATATACATTTTGGCTGCTGAAAAAGAAATGTGTCATGATAAAGAAACGATGCAAAACTGAAGCATTCACCAAAGCATCTCATGCTCTAGCTAATTCTAAAAAAGGCTAAAAGGTTGTAGCACATACTTCTCTGTTTGTCTGTGTATGTCTGGATGGGTCGCTGCAATGAATAGCCCTTCAAAGGATTAATAAAGGTTTTCTGAATCTGATTCTGATTAATGGCAGGTACTTGTTGAAGTATAACTGCTGTTATTAATGGCTTCATTTCATGAAGACCTACTATGGAGAAGCATTTTCCCCTAAACTAGTTTTATTGCCAGGATGAAAAGAGACAGAGATGTCCCTTTTCTATCAACAAAATCACCATTATGAGGTTTCAGGTTCAGCGTTCTTAGCATATTTCTGGTAATGTGTGCAGTGTTTGGATTTTGTGTTTAATATTTACCCAGAATTCAGTGGGTGGTGTGGGAAAAATTATCTGAGTAAATACAAAAGGCAGTTTTTAATGGAGGATTTTTATCAAAGCTTTCCAAACCATCTGGTCCTTTGTAAAAAAAAAAAAAAATAATAATAATTAAACCTAATAAGTACTTACCCCACTAGGCCAAATAATTTGTATAATATATGGCAGTAAGTTTACCAACAATATTCTTAGTAGGAAAATGTAATATCAAATTTATGTGGCTGGCCAATCATCAGTGAAACTAAACTACTGTAAGAAAATACCTGTGGCTTCACAAATGTGAGACATACTACAACCAAATCTGATGATAAAATGACAAGTAAATGCATAATTACACAAAAAGCAGGTGACCCTTTGACTGTTAAATTATTGCCAAATATTTTAGAAGCTTTTTGAGGATTTCATATAAGGCTATTCACTCCATTGTTGTTGGAGAAATACTTTTAATTTGACACATGATCAGCGAATGACATAAATTGGATATTATCTTTTAGAATAAATGACAATACCTGGTTGTTCTGAGTTTGTTACATTAATAAGTGTTTAGAAAGTTTCCTTATCAGCTCAGAAACTCGAAACGAGCTCACCTTTTTCGATCATTTACAGTAACTCGGGTTCAGTAGCCAGCAAACAATCGAGCTGGACAGTGAACATTGTGTGTGCATACATAGTCTAACTATCTGAGTTGTGTTTATAGCTTTGTGAAAGCCTGTGGGAAAGCGGCTGGTTGACATGTAGGTCAGCTCAGTTCTGATTAGACAACCTCTGGCTAACTTCTGCTCTGGGCAGTTAGCATATTTTCCTATGGCATATTCACTGATCACTGGTCTCAATAAAGTGTGGCATTGAAAAAATATCCATCCTTCAGACGCACAGCAGAGTTGTTTCTTTGTTTTGTTTTACTGTATGTAGGACCATGAACCACAATTCTATTTATAGCAATTATTTTAGTTATTTACCACAGAGTTTAAGGGAACCTCCCACTGTGTGGAGACGCTTGGTCACCAATGCCTAAACCAAGTCAAGTGTGACTGAGCTTAAAAGGTAATAGATTGATAGACAGACATCCTCCTCATGGGTTTTCTGGCAGAGAGCAGAATTTATGGTTCCATCAATTACAGCCAGCCGCCCAGGTCCAGAGGCAGGAAAGCCGCCCCAGACCTTCACACTATCATCGTCATGCTTGACTGTCAACATGATGTTCTTTTTCTGACATGCTGTCAGTTTTACATTAACTGCAGTCGGGTACACACCTTCCAAAAAGTTCCCCTTTTGTCTCATGGTCCCACAAAATATTATCCAAAGTCTTGTTGTTCTGGGTTCTCTGGATGAGCCATGACCATTGCTCCCTTTTCTTTTTTTTCATATGTGATTAAAGGCTCTCAATGTGATTCTCAGAGCCACAAATGGTTAGAAATGCCTTGATGACACACACTGATAGATATGAATGAATGTTTCTCATCTTTTCTTGGGTGTCTTTATCTCAAAGTATGACGTGTTGGTTTTTAAGATCTTGTAGCCTACTTCATCTAGCCAGTCTGTGAAGGGGACTTCTTGATTGTCCAGGTCTGTTAGTAATTGGGCCAGGGTGTCGTTTGTAAATTTTAACTCAGCTTATCTAAAAGATGTGATAATTTCCGGCTAAATAACGATTTAGCAAGGGAGCACTTTTATTTTTGCACATGCCCAGGTTAGTTTGATTAACTTGAATTAAACCGTGATTTATTTTAATTAATTTTCTTTGGTGAAACCTTTGAAACATTTCCGAGACAAAATCTCTACATTTTTCACAGGACTGTAGCTGAAGTGGTCATTTGATGTTAGTATCTGAACGACTTAAAAAGAGGATAGATGGCACACTGTGACACTCGTTTCACTGCATCTCCTTTATACAAAAAGAAATATGTAACACATACGCATTTTTAGTTTGATCTCAGATTGGCCGTATTCATTTTGGTGAAAGAAAACACAAGAGTCCACGGTTGTGCATGGTGACAGCATTTGGTGCACTGTGGCTGAGAATTTTAAGTCTGACATGCTGTTTGCTTTAGTAAGTCTGTCTTATCACCAAGGAAAGGGCAGGCAGCTGCTCTTACACTGATGAATAAAATAACCTGGACACCTATGAAGGAGACTGGGGGAATAAAACTCTTATTTTCATTACCTCTTGTGCCTCAATATCATTACACTTCAAGCTCAAACTGGCTAAACAGGTCATACTGCAACGCTGAAATTAGTGCACTTTTTTTTACCACAGGTAATTATTTCTCCATCTCCATCTCATGCAAGTGAAATGTTTGCACTGAAACAGAAACGCTTGCACGGTGAATAATAAATACCTCTGATTAGCATGTTGTGACCTTTAGCACTGACTGTGTCAGATATGAATTTTTATTGGGGTGTGACTCAAAGTTGACACTGGTGGCAGAGTTCTGAGCAAAAAAAACACAAAAAACAAAAAAACACATTCCCTCCAGGATGTGACAGAATGTCATGCAAGCGTCAAGAATTATTGCACCAGAAATGGCAGGAGACATGATCAGCGTGTTGCCATTCCGTGCAGCATCCTTCCATGAAATGTGAAGGTCACAAGCAAAGACGAGGACATATTTTGGTGAATAGATCCAGCCTCCTGGATTAGAATACCTTGGAGAGGACAAGCTCCCTGGCCTCATCATAGCGTGCTGTCACAGTTATGGATTGGGTTGAGATGGGTATGAAGACACTCCACACCCACCCACTCACCCACCCGCCATGAGCATTGTAATAACTCTATTTCTCCCACACCTTCACAGAGACCTCAGCTAGAGTGGCTCTCAAAAGTGTGCACAAGGTTTTTGTAAAAAAAAGAAAAGAAAAAATGAGACAAATAAATCTGGCAACAACTTTTTCCACATATGTGAAAAAAATAATTTGTAGGCACCCTTAAACTCAAACCCTCAACACCTGGTTGATGGAGTTTATACATTTGTTGTTCTTGAGTTCACGGCTACCATCGATCAGAGTGAAATCTTAGGTAAGGTTCAGCCTTTCTGGCATTTGTTTATTTGCGTCTTTTAGTTCATACTGTCGTCACGAACAGAGGGAATTATTAGACCCACATCCAGGAAAACCACTAACTTCAAGAAGTTGCAAAGGGATCATTGATGAGACGACAAGATAGGTAAGATAACGTGAGTTGCAGATGAAACAGATGAGGCTTGAAAAGTAGTCGTTGCTCAAAGGAATCTGAGGCACAAAAAGATGAGTCCCCATTTCTGATCTTTGGCTCCGGAAACTGTGGAGAACAGAAAAAAAGAGAAAGATAAAGATGCTTGAAAGGATTTTGAGAAGGTTAGTATTTGGCAAAGCTTACCAGTACGGTTGACCAACAGGCAACAAGTGGTTGTCAGAGAGCTCCTTAAATACTCAGAGGTGGATCAGAAGATTGCATCCAGGTTTGACTGCAACGCTCTGCCCAGACTATACTTCCCGATGGAAGTCCTGCAACTCAAACGGACACCTTAAGCACGCTCACGCTCCGAACCATCACGGCTATGGCCTGCAGGCGGTTTACAAAGGATCAAGAGGATCTCATCGAACAAAAGTATCAATCAGGAGAAGAGTACAACAAATGGCACAATAGCATATGTACACCATGGCCCAGTAAAACAACGGGTCTGTAACTGGAAAAACACAGGACAACATGGACAAAATCTAAACATTTCTACAAAAGTGATGGAAGCATGAATTGCTGGTATGGGAGGCTGTCAAGAAACCAACAACAACGCTGAAGGAGCTGCAAAGAATTTCTGCAAAGCAACAGTTGTTTTCGGCATGTGGCAACAATACATCGTGTTTTTGATTGTTCTGGACACAGGGGACACACAAAGGAAAACATCATTGTGAGACAATATGATATGGTCCTGTAAAGCCATAACTTCTTGTTGTATCTTTTGTTTTCTGGTATTTAAACATGGTGGTGGCATCATCATGCTTTCGTATTACTTTTCTTCAAACCGAGCTAAGACCTAAAACCTTTCTCCTAGACCCCTCTGAGGAGGGGTTTTGTCATTTTATTGTTTTTATCTACACTGTGAGTTTATTCCAAATCAACAAATGAATGCTGGATCAGAGGTTTCAACATAAGAATATGCTTACATACTAAACCAATTTATTGTATCGATGTAGAAAGCATGTTGAAATGTATAATGGTCCCATGGGGTTTTTTTCATCACAAAGCAGGCATTTTAATATAGACGTGTAAACATTTAAGAGTTACTGTATAAGCAAAACAAAGCCATTGATTATGAACATGTATGGCTTTTGGCTTCGTTCTAAGATGGAGCTAGCCGAGGACTGCAACCTTCTGGCACATCCAGTGTGCTTTTTATTTACAACTCTCCTTTGCACATCAGATGCCTAGCGAGAATGTAGTGTTATAAACTTAACAGCCTAGAAACTTTATCAACTTAAAAGAAGCAGAACCATGAGAATGGAAAATAGTAAAACTTATAAATGGCTGACGAAAACAACTTATCTCCAGCAAGAACGGATGCATATTCAACAGGTAACATTTTGCATTTGATAAAAGTGTAAATTGAGCTGTGATAAAAACCATTTTCATTTTTCGTTAGTTGCCATCTTTATACGCTTTCGCATAAAGCATCTCGCAGATTTTTCCTCTCTCTTCAAATTATCAAGCTTGCACCTCCATGCAGATGCTAGTGCGAGAGACATCTTTGAAGTGTGAGCCACAGTTTGAGAGCAGCAGATGGGCTGACGAATGTAACTCTTGACTGCTTGTGTGCGCGTGCATGCGTGCGTGCGAGTGTGTGTGCGAGTGTGTGTGCGTGTGTGTGTGTGTGTGTGTGTGTGTGTGTGTGTGTGTGTGTGTGTGTCAGGCTGCCAATTCACAGCAAGCGATGGCAGAGAGGCTGGTACGGGAATGTGGCACACAGCGGCAGAAATGACGAGAATGGAGACAAGCGAGATATTGGTTGCAATTGTTATCACAACACAACAACACGGAGCATATGCTTGTTTAATTTCTGTCCACATGACTGCAAATTATATCACTTAACTAAATGATCAACTGTAATTCAGTCTCTCGCAATTGATGGGTATTTACGTCTTAAATAGGCATTCATTTCAATCTAGCCAGCCTGTCAGCTACACTTCTAACTTTGTCAGTAAATATCTAAAAAATAGTAACAAAGTGACTATGCATGGCAAATATTAAGTAACTGTCATATGAAAAGAAAGGACAAACTCCCACGACAAGATATTATCACATGCTTTGCCTGAGCAGTAAGTGCACAAAGGTTTGCTGCAAAAAGGTTTATCATCATTCATGATGTTGAATTCTGAGTGAACTTCGGTACATTTCACTGCAGCAAAGTCTACACAGTGAACCTCTAGAAAGCTGATTTTTCCTGAAGCGGCCATGACAGCATGGTAAAAACTATTTCATGTAGTTGATATTGCTGGAAAAGTAAATTCTCCAAAGAATTAAATAAATAAAAAAAAAACTCACCCATCTGTAGGGGGTTGATTTGGCAGGCCAGATTTCCGTCCTCAGTAAAAGGGTTGGGTACGGTAATGATATGTTGTTTTACCTGGTTGACTTCACTCTGATTGGCTCCAACCACATTTAGAAAACTGTTCAAACACGCCCCCACACGCCCTTCCTTCCTCCATCCACACCTCTCTTGGCATAACACTTCATCATAACATTATCCATCACATATGTTATTATGATATTATGACTAGTGGTCGTATTTGTGTTGCAGGATGTCGGACGACCGAGGCCAAGCTGACCAAAGGCTATAAACTGGCGGCGCAATTCATCATCCACAAAGTGGGACCGAAGGCCCACGGCAGCAGTGCGGCGAGCTCTCCACCTCTCCGTGGCTTCAGTGGCGTCTGCTTCCTGTTGGAACCGATACAGGGAGGCTGACCTGGGGCTGCGGCTCATGTTAGCGTGACTTTAAATTAAATTACCATTAAATTAGCCGGCTGATGTATCAGCTGAGGGGAGGAGGGAGGGCTGTTTGCCAGATAGTGCGCTCTGATTGGAGAATATGAATTACGTAGAAAGATAAACCGTTTTCTGATCTGACTGTTTTTGATCAAAGAAACAACACTTCATTATGACAAATCTGAGATATTTTTATTTAATTTTCTAAAGATACGGGGTTTGAGATGCTGACCCATGATCATTAAACATGACCACCAGCTATGGCAGGCTTCCTCCAAGTTTTTGGATATGTCGAAAGTTTTTGTACCATGGTCCACTCCAGCCAGTAACATCACTCAATATAATGCAACACTATGCTGATGAATAGTCTTTGGCATTAAATACAAAAATTAAAATCAAACGAAATAACTAAAAATTTACACAAACACTGCTGTGACGCAACGGAAAATTTTTTACACCGTCTATCCCAGCTTACATGTTCTGTACACGACTGGGGTACATTCAGATGAGGATAACCCTTTTTAACAATAGTGCCTTTAAAGTTAGATTTGTTTTTTGTAAAGAAATTAACATTTTTAAGTTTAAATTACCAGATCTATAAAGAATTACATTTTCTTGAATAAACAGAGTTTTCTGTATACAGTACACAATCAAGTGTAACTAATATCAGTAAGCAGACAGATGATGCATTGCTTTGATGGCATTTAGGCACACATTCTAGTAACCATGGCAACCATTGTGGAGAAAAAAAGAGGGGATTCCTCCTCATCTGTGATGCAATGGGAATTTGGTTGTCTCTTACTTCACTCAGATAACACTCTGAGATTAAATTTCACAGCCTGCGGCTCGACAGAGATAGCTGAAGAATGCAGCAACATTTCCTTTTATATGGGAGCAACAGACACGCAGGCGTACAATAAGGCTTTTACATGTTCAGAGGTGTGAAGATATGCAAAGCAAGATTAGAGACATGCTACTTTCTTGGCTTGTGCGTTTACAGTGGGAAATAAATGGTACCCATATATGCTTACCGACATTAAAAGTCACTTAGAAGGAATGAATGGGCAAATAGCAGCAGATCTTTCATAGTATAAGTTAAACACAAATAACCTCTCTCCATTAATGAGGATGGACTGCCTGTAATAAATGTTTTACAATGAAATGCTTGTCTGTAGCCCCAGGAAGACATGGGTCCTCCTATATACCTGCTGCTTGATTCACTGCCTCCGAACCGAGGCATTGACGGAGACATCAATTATTCCAGTCGTAAGCTTGCTGTGGAACGGGAAGTGGGGTGGAAAATGCTAAATTACTTGGGGAAAAAAAGGACATCTACTGACGGACATTTCTGTTTTATTTCTAAGATTTGCTTAAACTAATCTCCTGGCAGCTACCAATTGACTACTAAATCATAGCAAATGTAATCTGTATCAAGTTCCCCCTACTATTTTTCCTATTTCTTATTTTTTTATTTTTTTGAACCATGCAGACCCCAGAACCAGCTCCGAGAGCCGCCATGCACCAGGTCCGAGATAAGGAACCATGAAACATCCACCCGCCCTCCAAGACCCAGACAACCCCCAAATCAGCCACCACACCCTACAGGAAACATCCAACAGCCCCCCACTCCCACTAAGTGATGGAGCCCATCAAAGGAGCCAAGAGAGATCAATCTGATGTGGAGGCAGATGCTGTCTGAAGACTAATATGATCCAACAACAGATCTTTATACTGATTGATACTGAGAATTTTTTTGCTTTTCCAATTCATGCGGATAGTTTTATTTGCGATACACAAGGCAGTGAAAGCCATGCAAACTGATGTTCTTCCCAAAGTGCTATCATCCAAGTTACCCAGCAACCAAACTGAGGGGGAAGGTGAAATTTTCCAACTCAGGCACTTTGACAAGTCCTTACATATCTGGACCCAGAACCTCTGAACAGGTGTACATAACCATAGTGCATAAATATAACCGTCAGGATTATTGCCTGTGCGCTGGGAACAGATATTACATTGTGCAAAACCCATCCTATTGCTTATCTTCACTTTACTTATGTTTTAGAACAGAACTTCAGCAATATAAGTAAAAAAGAATATCAAAACAACTAGAGGAGTATTAAAATAAAAACAAATCTTAATCTAAAAAAAAGTGTGTCTTTTCACATTCAAAATATGATTCTTCTCTAAATGTCAATCAGTTTTTATTCAGTGGGTTTAACACAAGTATTCATTTCTACACATAGAAATGCCTGTTTGAACAACATTTCATGTGAAGGGGCTATGTTAGAGCTCAGCAAATGTACATTACATTTCTCACTGTCACGCCGAAACTGACATAAATCTTTTATGACTAGATATATACTACATATGTCGCTACAGCTTTATACAGAGCAAAACATGTGGTTTTCATTGTGATCTTTACATCAATAATCTGCTTATTGTGTGGTACAATAGAAAACTAACCCTTTTATTCATCTTTTGTATCCGGAAATTGTTAGAACCAGCTGAATTCAAGGAAAAACACAAATACACAGTGGGGATTTTCTCCTGATCTTTGACAAAGTGGAGGGCAACTGAAGTGTTTCAATGTTAGTTCAGTCTTTTGGTGCTTGTATAAAGCAATATTCTTTTTTAAAACCCAGTTTGAATGGTGGAGAAGCATGATCAAAGCCTTCCATTACTACTGACTTGGGGATTCATTAAATTTTCTATCTTCACCATTCTCATAGCTGCAATAAACACAAACTTAAAAAAGATTTAAGATATAACTTCAACTGTTTTCTTATCTGGTGACATAAACTAAAGTAATATAGTTGTGTTCATCCACAGGGAAAGGTTACAACTTGCAGACATTGTACATAATTTAAAACTTCAATAAACGTACTTTCTGTTGTAAAATTTTGCTTTACCTCACAGCAAGAAGGTTCTGAGTTTAAATGCCTTTCTGTGAAGCTTTTTTTGTTAACGTATGCATCGGTTTTCTCCAGATACTTCTCGTTCCTCCCACCTAAATGGATTTAAGCTGTCTCAGGCACCAGCCCCCATAACACTAGCATTATTCTATTACTGCGCAGCTGTGCCACCACAGGTTCAAGGGCAATTGCTTTTTTCACTTAGGGCCCTGCTTCATAAGTGAAATCAACATTTGAAAAATGTATGTTGTACTTACTCAGGTCATCTTTAGTTACACAATGAATTCAATTACACTGTTAAGGGCCCTGTTTTTCTCCAAAATAGATAAGTGTTGGCATATATATATATATGTATATATATATTTATTTTTTATTTATTTTTACTTTTTTCATTGAGTTATTTTACATACATACATACATACATACATACATACATGCATTTTTACTGTTTTTACAAACAGTTTTACTTCTTTGCAGATTACATCAGTTCTCTAAGGTTATTTCATTCAAAATCTGTTTGTGAAAAAAAACCCAAACATGACCACAAACATTTTGAAGGAGACTGTCAAGTAGCTCTTGCAAAAAGGTGTTGCAAATAAAAACAAAAACAAAAAGTCACATTTTGCCAAGGAGGTCTTTTCATGCAAGCATTAATCATTCAACAGTTTAGGAATCCTTTTACTGGGCAATTAAAATTGCAAACTAATATATGTAGAGGGCAAATTATTATTCAATATATGTTTTGTTTATTAAAAAGCATACAAAATAAATAATAGTTATTTATTTTGATAATTTGAGTACCACTGTTTGATTAGACATGTATTGACCATGTTAATAATAAAAAAAAAAAAAACATTGCAAGTTAAATATATTCTTCTCAGCTTCTCTATTAATAAATTTGGCAAAGGGTGGCTTCAGCACCTGTCCCCAAAAATATCTCTACACGGCCCTGTACATTCATACATACATTTTTTACCGTTTTCACAAACAGTTCTACTTCGTTGCAAATTACATCAGTTCCCTAGTGTTATTTTATTAAAAAAACATTGTAAGTTAAATAGATTCCACTCAGCTTTTTATCAATAAATTTGGCGATGGGTGCCTTTTATTGGCTTGAGCACCTGCCCCCAAAAATATCTCTACACGGCCTGTACATCCATCCATCCATCCATCCATCCATCCATACATCCATCCATACATACATCCATACATACATACATACATACATACATGTTTCAGGACCACCTACCCTCCCTGGCATTGGTCTGGATTCAAATGTTTACCGATGACGCTGTGGCAGGCTGACTAGGGTAATGATTCAGGTCAGTAGAGATGACAGAGACTGGGCACAGCTGTGGGAAAATACCCAATGAAAAACGCATCCAGTGTTAGCTAACAGACAAAAAACTATTTTAAGTGCAGCAGTAAAAAAAAAAAAATGTATTCAGGATATTTTAGAACATTATGTTATCCTCCTGATAACAGAGGTGTAGCAGGATAATGTGCTTTCATGGTTATTCACAAGAAGAAAGAGAATACAGTCATCCCATGTCTGATTTATGTGATTACCAGAGTGCCTCTCACCTTATTTTCATCAATAACCAGACTGTGTGAATGGGGACGATGTTATCTGTAAATCACACCATGTCATTTGTTGTTCTAACAATTAAAAAAACGTTACGATCAGATCCAATCATCCAACACAGAGATAGGGTTCCCCTTGATTTACTTTTTAATGCAAATGGGGGAGCAATTCATCTTTTCTGAAACCCAAACAAAAGCAAACAAAGCAGAAAGCTGTATGAGCACAGACTTCAAAGCATGCGTCCTCATTAGACAAGTCACGCCTTTGAAGAGCCTTGGTGTAAAATAGCAGATGGATCGGTGTGAAAGCTGCGCTTGTCTCCCACTGGGGTTGCTGCAATATGAGCACATTAAGAGAAAAATTCAGTTTTTAGCTTTGGGTGAGGCATACACATGAATCTGGAATTAGTGATGCAATGTACTGAGCGTGTGCATTTCACTATTTCTGATCTGCACAATCAATTTCACCAGTTTGGCACATTGCTGCTGGTGACAGTTGTAGTGCCAAAGTGCAACTGTAAATGTTGTGTGAGTCTGTTTATTGGCTCTCTTAAAAGGGTTTGGTACACACACACACACACACACACACACAAAATAACAGCAGAAACCAAATTGCAGTTTCTTTTTGTTGTTTACATTCAAGCAGCCATTAGCACAGGTTCAATTAAATTCCCTTCAAAATACTTTATTGGAACCAAAAGGGAAATTAAATGTTGGTTTAGCTCATATTCTGCAGGTTTTCTCAAAGTTGTTGTAGATGCTGACGGATCTTCTGGAGAAGTCTGGTTCTGAAGAAGCATCTGACTGAAGGCCCTCTGTTGTTGTACGACAGTCTGATGAAGAGGATGCTCAGGGTTGTCAGTAATGTTTTTCATTTAATGAAGAATCCTTTGCACAGTCGTCTCTAGATGAGACTGTGGAATGGAGCCAGGCTCCTCTGATGGCTGCTGAGGGAGATTAGAAAAGCAGCAGATAAAAACACCGTCACTGCATTTAAGGAAGGGCAAAGACTTGGAGGCTCCCAACAAACTTGATAGGCGTCTGCATCTCTGCTGTTTGTGCTGGGGCTTTTTCATTCTTGAAAATAGTCTGTTGTTTCATTATGCATAAATGCACATGCATGCTGTACATTTCTTTTAAATAACTGCACTCAGTTGCACATGAATATGCTATTTTTAATAACCATACAGTATTTGTTGTGAATATATATATATATATATATATATATATATATATATATATATATATATATATATATATATATATATATATATATATATCATTGGGTATCAGTATGCTCCTGCTGGTACATCTGAATTTCCGCATCGTGTGACTATACAAGACATTTGTACTCTATTCTTGTTTAGGAATGATGTATTCATTTTTTATCATGACTATCGCTTTTACAAAATCTATTGCTGTGTTATTGTATTGCTTTGCACGCTGGCGTGGCATTTTTTAATCATAGAGCAAATAAAATCACATTTCTAATGAATAAAATGCAAAGTGAACAATCTGACAAAAGACTGGCTTACATTTCAGAGTTTAACCCATTCTTCATTGTTTAAAGTTGGGACTAATCATGAGAAAGGATTACATTAAAGCTTAGTAACTTTCTACAAACAAACAAAAAAGCTCAGTATGAGGAATCATTTTCACTTATTGGCAGGCATCCAGACACTTTCTGAATATGAATACAATAAGAGGTTGTTGTGGCTAACTGTAAGAGTCCCATAATAGTATTCTCAAAATAGTTGGATGAGACAGCTAAATACACATTTACTGTCAAATTTAGATCTATGCAGTCACTACATTATACTTTGCATTAGTACATTTATCTGGTTCGCTAGTGTCAGAATTCAGGTATTGGAAAATAATTCCACATAGACCCACAACCCTGAATAGGTTTATACCGCTGGAGACAAAGACGGATGGATGTGTCACACTTTATTTCAGGAAAATAACATGTCCTTCTTTTTAATTGCCACACTATAACATGGGATGTCTTGTCAGTGCACTGTACAAATATAACGGGATGTCTCAGAGTGGGTGGGTGAGTTCGTACCTATAGCAGTATGTGTTATGAGACTTTGGCAGAAAGGCAGCAGAGATGGGCAGTGAGATCACCTTTATATCATCACAACGCTGTAAAACATAAAGGGGAGCTGCCTTCAGTCTCATCTCAGTCACAGAGTAAAGTACAAGCAGCCTTTAAAAGAAAACAAATCCATCTAGTTATCTATGTGGTGCAGGAGGGAATATGTCAAACAGGACGTTGATGTAGCTTTCCACTGAGCCTTTATAACTGCTGTCACACCAAATGATTTAATCTCCATAAGATCCCAAAATGACACTCTCCCAGGTAATGGGTCTTCTCAGAGCTCATATTCACACTGATGGAGTTTTCATGGTTATTTAAGAACCATTAAAACATGAACAATAATCTTTTGGCAATTGGACAACATTTTATTTTGCATTTAATTTGAATTTTCAGAATCAGCTATAATTTCCAAGTTTACGCAGACAAACAAGGAATGTGACTTTGGTTCCTCTATGCTCTCAATGAAAATATGTCAAATGTAAAGATATAAAAAGCAAATTAGAAATATATTTGGTAAATGTGTATATATTGCTATATATACAGTATATTGCTCCCCATGCACCGCGCAGTGGCAGCCCACTAAGGGGATGGGTTAAGATGCAGAAGTGAATTTCTCCATTGTGAGATCAATAAAGTTAAATTATTATTAATATTATTAATTATTGTTATTATTATATACATTGCTTTCAGAAAAGAGAAAGACATGGTTGGAGTGGTGTAGATAGAGGGTCCTCTGATTGTTAAGTGTTCTTGAGATTGACAGCATGGGGGGAAAGAAACTCTCTTTTTTATTAATAGCGCTGACCTGAAGGTAAAAGTCTAAACAGTTTGTGTGCAGGGTGTGTGGGTTCTGCAGAAATGTTATCTGGACCTTTCCTGTCCTCGATGGACTTTAATAAACAAAATAATTAAATCTCATGGAACATTTTGCATTAAATGTGACATTCAAATATCTATTTACTAAAAATATCATTAAAATCTTTATCACAATTTATATATAATTTTTTAGCAAAATTTAATTCTGACAAGTAAGAAATTAGTGAGGAATCAGTATTTTTTTCTTTGACAAAAAAAATGTCTAAACACCTTTATGTGTCAGAAAGAAGCAGTGAACAAAACAATCAGAAATAAAGAAATGGATGGATACAATTTAAACGCTGATTTGTTTGTTATGTTAAGCAGCTGCTGAGTGTGTTTGCCTGCATAAAGCAATGATGGATTCATTTACAGAAGCGAGGAAAGCCTGCAGAGCACTCAGATACAGATACAGTAATTTATGCACTGGATAAAGACGGCATAAAGCGACGCGTTTACTCCAAAACATCCGCTCCGACGTTAAATGTGTCACATTTGATACAGCTCACATTTGTTCCCTCCACACATCTCACTAAACAAACAAGTAGGACGTATTGGACACAGCTCATTCCACACCAGAGGGAGGTCTCTCTCCTTCCTGTCGGTGCAATTGCCTTAGCTCAATGATTTATGAAAAGCAGAACAATCTGGGAGCAGATGGGGCATAGATATAAATATTCTGACCAGTCAGAAGGAAAACCTCTGCTTCCAGCTCTGGGTGCTCTAAAACAAGACGGATGAAGAGAACTGGAGGTGTGGTAGAATAAGGGGTCAAATTGTCCTGACTGCAGTGAATGTGTGGAGAAATCTAAAAAGCAAGCCTGCAGTGGTGTTTATTTTCTCAGTTCAAACTTCAAAGCTTTATAATCTTAGCCACAATCCTAAAGAAGTTTAAAAGAATAGTTTTTTCTTTAGATTATTGTATACTTAGCTGTACCATTCAGTAATGTGCAGTGATATTTTTGTTGCCTTTGCTCTATATGTGGTTCAGTTGTAGTCCCAGCCGATGTTGTTTACTACCAACACCTGATCCAGAAAGCAAATTGCTTTGCTAACACGTCAGTGCATCTTTTTTTTTTTTTTTTTTTTTTTTTTTTTTACTTCTTCTTCTGAGGTTCCCCCATGAGAATTACAGACAATTTTCTGTGATGTGAAACCCTTTGAAAGCAAAATGCTCATTACATGGCTCCATTGATTTAGACACCAAACTGAAGTCTGCATAGATTACTAATCAGACAGCAGCATTTTTATTTGGTGAGGTTATCAGAACAAGACGGGCACAATGCACGGCTACAGCTTCAGTCCGGTTGTCCTTGATCTCACTGTAGTGGTGACATTAATAAAATACAGACAAGGTGCTGGTCAAGAGTTGTAGCATCAGAGGATTTCTGGTTTTAATTTGCAATTGAACAAGCCTGTGGAAAACGTATCAGTTACAAATGAGTCAGTTTGGGAAAGCAAAAATACAAAGTAATGCAGGGGAATACTGAGTCAGTATTCATAATACGAGATATTTGAGATTTTTTTCTGTACTGACTTGATCCCAGGCCTGAAATTATTACCGTTTGCCTCCCTTGCAGCAGCACCTGGAGTGAAAAGTGATATCTGGCTCCCGCTGTCTCGCCTCCCTTGGACAACAAGCAACAGTTTTCTAGGTTGGCCTTCATGCGTCTCTAACCCAACGATCATGCAGCAGTCACAGCTACTGGACAATTATCTCAAAGCCATGAGGCCACTGAGACTATAAACGGCATCACAATAACATTCAATGTCCATACCCATATCCTCTACTGACAAGATATTACTACTGTGGTAACATTTAACCATTTAACAGCCAATGCAGTGACACAAATCTGACATATCTCTAAACTAAAGATCTGATATATCTTGTATTTATTGATGTTTACACCTCTTATGCATCCAAGATAAAACATCCTGCATCGCATTAGACCATTCTGATGCTTTGTGCAGCATCTCTATGCAGTATAGAGTCTATGCAGGATGACATATTGGATGAGTGTGCATGCAACATTCATGGGAAATTATAGTATTTAAAGCAATTGTAAGACCTACACCATGGCATGTCTCTAACATGCTCTGATATTCCCATCTTAAGACCGTCACAAACATCAAGTTCCTCGAGCCTTCGGGGCTTTCGCTCTGTCTGCTCTGCTGCCTCGGCTGCCGCTGCCATTTTGTCTGCTGGCAGCCTCACGATCTGATCTGGGCCATGTACTAAGATATCATAACTAACAGCTAACTGTGGGTTTTCCAGTAGGCGACCTGTGCATCTGTTGTTGTTGTTGTGCGTGCGCAGTGCAGAGATCCCTGGGAGAACTAATTTGCCCTTTCTTCTAATGAGCAGTTGGACAGGCGTGCCCTGCCCTGCTGCTCCTCTGTGGATACAGGCATCGAAAACAGACTGTGATATGTATCTTCTTTAAATCGATCAAAAAAAGGGAAGGCTTTGCATTTTAAGGGGGGTAATTTAGTCACTAAATAAAAAAAATGTAAACAGGAACTTAAATTGCACAAACCAAAGTTGTGAGGTATTTTAGTCATCATAGAAAAAAAGCTGGATTGTTTCTTTAATAAAAAGTTGTATTTGATTTTTTATTTTCTTGTTTTTTTGTTGTTGTTTTTTGTAAGAATCTAGTATTATAGTAGAACCATGTTATTGTTTATCTGCATCAATACTAACAGCAACAGTGTCTGTGTGAATCCACCAGAGGGCAGCAGATAGATTTTGCTCGCTTCGTGTCACCAACCCTTTTTGCGTCCAAGTGAGGCTTTTTTTAACCATCTTGTTTCAATCAGTTGTAACAATGCTGGACTTGACAATGGATGGGGGAAAAATAATATATGGCAAAGGCTTAGAAATTCTGTGTTGCTTCACTCTTATGTGGAAGACTGACCCCTCGGTCCCTCACCCCAATGCAACACCCATCTTCCACCCCAAACCGAGATTAGGCTATAGCTTTAGAATACATGAGTATCTTTTTAAGGAACAACATGTGTGTTTAAAATAGGGGTAGAAGTATTGGTATTTGCACATCACTCAGTTATTCAGTGCCACAGAATAATTAGCATCTACTGTGTCTTGCCAACTTTTTCATGAACTTGTCACATTGCTTCTCTGTTATGCACTTTTTTTGCACATTACTGTGAAGTAGAAGAAAATAGATCCACGGCTTCAAGTTAGTTTTAAAAACTAGAAACTTATAAGAGTGGCATGCATATCTATCCAGTATTAACATTGAATAGTGGGTTCATTATTCATAAATACACTATTCTTACAGGGAAACGTGGCGACGTCAGCATCATGCTGTTGGAATGCTTTTCTTAGGGAAGCACAGGGGACCTAATCAGAGTTGAGTGAACTGAATACAGAGCAATCCTGGATGAAAACCTGTTTGAGCCTGAAAAAGACATTAGAATGATGTGGAGGTTCAGCTTCCAGCACGGCAACCACCATCAACGTCAAGCCAGGGCTGCAATCGAATGGTTTGAATCAAACTGTGTTAGAACGGCCCAGTCAAAGTCCAAACCCGAATCAGACAGAGAACCTGCAGCTTGAGTTTCTGTTCTGGCTGAGCGTGAGCTATTCTGCAAATAAGGGTGAGCGGCTGGTAGAGACAAGGTTTGGCAAAAAGTAGTTCCATAAAATATCGACTCATAGTGTCTGGATTTAAATGGTCACCACAGTTTTTTTTTTTGTTATTTAAAAAATAACAATAAAAATAATTTTGAAAACCATGTATTTATTCCCTCTCATTTCACAACATAATTTTTTTATTTGTTGGTCAACCAGACATTTAAATTTGTTTATGTTGTTTTTAATTCTCTTATTAGAATATATAACAGCGCATATACAATGTTAAAAAGTAGCAGAAAAAGAAGAAAACAAAGAACAAGATGTAACAAAAAATGGCGTACATATTGAAGGGGTGGGGAGATGTATAAACTTGTGACACAATCAGAGGTGGGTAGAGTAGCCGAAATTTGTCCTCAAGTAAGAGCAGCACAACTTCAACATATTTTTACTCAAGTAAAAGTAAAAAATATTCAGTAAGATGGCTACTCAAGTAACGAGTAATTAATCATAACAGCTGATGATTTAATATTTCAGACAAAAATATAAGGTTATGTGCAAATTCAGGTATTTCAAAGACAAAAGATACACTAAAGACACTAAATACAAAAAAAATATGTCAGAACAGTGCAAAATACTTCCATTGTTCATGAAGTTACTCGCAGCAGGTAGAGTAGCCAGAACATTTATCCAAGTAAGAGTAGTGATACTGGAGTAATAATATGACTCGAGTAAAGGTAAAAAGTACAGTGCAGTTAAACTACCTCGAAAAGTACATTTTGCGTACTAAAGTAAATGTAACGGAGTAAATGTAATTAGTTACTACCCGCCTCTGAACACATTTTTTTTTACCAGACACATGTTTATGTGACATAAAAGTTTGATGGTTAATATAATGCTGCAAGTCACAGCTCATGGAGCATGCCTGCATAATTAACTTAATTTGCTGCCACTGGGAAACAGTGCATTCCCTTTGAAGGCACAACGTTTCGTTATGCATAAATCCTCTTCTGTTCCACTTCTTGAGAGCATATAATTCAGGCTGCTCTGAGTGCAGCAATGATGGGAATTATGGGATCCACACTGGACACATCTGGTGTCCAGATTGCTAAATATTTGGTATTCGTCTTGCATGTTTAGTTTTCATGCTGTAAGTAGGACTAATTACACTTCCATATGAAAAAGAGGCCAGGAGACTATGAAAGAATCGCCTTACATTAAGACTTATAGAGGCTCATTTGTTTCTGTGTTTAGTGTAATAAAAGCAACGGAAGGAAGAAAGTTGCAAGAACCAACTTTAGTCGTACTTTACAAAAATCTTGCTGTACATATATTAAGAAAATGCTTTATCTTACATTTTATTTTGAGCTATGTCATTAAACACCCGCATGGTGCTCCATAAATCAATTGTGGTGTTCTGGATTCAAAGGCTGCACAGAAAATAGAGCTTTTTTTAACATGGTGACTGTAGAGAGTTTTCAGTGTTTTAAATCTGCTTCAGTGATTCAACAGGCCGCCCTGTGCATGTTTCTGGTTATAATTATGGACCTGTCTGTGTGTGGCGTTAGTGAGGAGAGAAAGTGTCTGCTTCGTGAGTCACGCTGACTTAAAACTCGATGGTCATCATGAGAGAGGGAGCCAACCGCATGGCTGGAGAAAGACCACGAAAGCCACGTGTGAAAATAACCAGTGTCAATACAGAGCTGAAGACGAGTTACACCTAAAACAGCAGAATACAATTAAAGGCTCATGGCCAAGCCCGATACGTCCTATAGCGAATTCTAGATCACAGGACAGACTGATGTCCACCAGGCTATTAGATGACATAGAGCGGGACGATGTAGGAAAAAAAAGCATATTGATGAAATAGAAATCATATTGATCAATATTGGTCACTCTCAAAAAATTCTAAATATATATTTAAAGTGCAGCCCTAATCATATTGTGTTGTTGCTTAATGACCTATTTTTAGATAAGGAACACACAAACACTGAATTCAAACTCAACCCTTTATTTAACCAACTTTTGACCAAAACTGCAAGTTTTTAAAAAAAAAGAAAAAAGAACGCGTGCTCTCTGAACTCTTTGAAGGGGGCGGAGCTTGGTGATTGAGCGTTCCTGACTTTGTGATTGGTTGGGAGGAAGTATTCACTGTAGTATTAGCCTACATGATGGGCCAGAATGCAAAATAAAGGAAAAGTGTTCTTCAATTGAACTTCTTATTGATTTTTTTTTTCTATCGTCTATCGATCGATATTTATTGTGAGTGAATTTTTGTCCGGCCCTATCACGATATACGATCATGTTTGCTGAAAACACTATATGGAGCAACACAGGGGGAACGTATGCGAAGGTCGAGGTGAAGCAGCTGTCGGCGCATCATTTATGGATTGTGCGGCTTTCTGTATTACAATTCACCATCTACTGAAGGTTTCCAATTAAATGCTATTGTACAAATTTCCCAATCATTGTTCACACGTTTGTGTTGTCCAAATTCAGATTTCCCTGTAACTACACATTTTTCTGTCAATGTAATGTAAATTTAGCATGGCTTATAATGTACTTAAGATGTAACTGTTTTGTGATTACGCTGATAAGCTGCTTGGAATTACCTTTAATCCTGCACAGCACCCGCCCGTTTCTTTTTAAGGTTTTTGCATCCTTCACCTATGTTTCATATTCTGTTCACCCACTTTCATGCCAGGCAGATAGTTTTTCATTTGTATCTTCATTCTGTTGGTCATAGATTTCCAATATTTTCTTCAAGTATTTGTAGCAGAAACTAGACAAAATGGAAAACTACCTCAGAGGAACTCCGGGCAGTTTTTCACTTGGCAGAGGTGAAAGGTTTGATCACAAATAGAGTTTAAGAGGTTGCAGGGTCTTCTGGTCCCTTTGGTGTGGGTGTGCATTTTTCTGTGTGGGGAGTGTAGGTGTGGGGGTCATCAGAGTGTTATGACAATATATTATGATATGCATAAAGCATTAAGCTTATGGATAATACCACTACAGGCAGAGGACAATTATATTCTGCCACAGCCACATATTTGATTTCGACAATACTCTAAGTGATGGATTTAATGCAAACAATAAAAAAAGGGAAAAAGTTCCTTTTTTTTTTTTTTTTAAACCAGCTTTGTGGTATAACTGGATAATACAGAGTTCAGCTGTTTCGGACTCTCAGTTAAGCGATACAAGTCGACTGGAAAACAGTGATGAAACATTTACCAGTTAAAAGTGTAACAACAAACATTAGTAAATAGGTGAAGAAATGTCACTGAATAAAGACCTCAGTTAACCAGAAAGCAGAGTGAATTAATGGGAACATTCCAAGTGGATGACAGCCAAAAACCCAGTTGTTTTTTTTTGGAGTGGGCTCTTTTGTCAAACTGTGCTTTCCACTTGTTTCCTGTATGTCACCCTGCAGCACAGAACCGCTGTACAGAGCCAGTTTATCAATGCTTTGAGACATCAGCGGAGGGCACTGGGCCAGCCCAGTGGAATAAAGTCTGATAAAGAACAGTAGACTGTTTTATAAAAGCCTTATTGTTGCAGAATGCAACTTTCTCTGGCTTAAATCCTCAGCCATTAGAAACTAGTGCAATGTTATTCATACGATTTGTCTCAGCTGGTTAGTAAATTGACTTTGTAAGCTAAAAATAAATGCTAATTTGATGCATTAAACTTTAAAATAAAAAAACATCTCAAACAAGCTGTGCAGCTTGAAATGAAACCACGTCAAGAAAATATAATTAAAAGTATGAAATTATTGACATACAGTAGGGCAAATTATGTCAAATCATTGTATACAGTTTTTTCTTCTTTTTCTTAGAAAGAAACATTTAAGATTTTAAAAACGATCCCAGGTGGTTTTGCAGGATATCAGTTTGGATTTCCGTTTAATATGTCCGACAGAAGATTGGTGTATTTACTGGGGTTAGGAAGAACTAAGCCATCAAGTTGAAATAACCCAATGAACCAATAAAACTGAACTAAAGCAGGCAAAGCACATTAAAAAGGCAGATGACGTTTTCCTACAATGTGTGATACTAATTACTCCAGAACAATAAAGATCAGCGGGTAGAACTTTACTTGGTATTGCGAAATCAGTACATCATTGTGACATGTGAAACAAATAAGACCTTATCTGTCAGTAATTATCCCCCCCCACCCCACCCACACACACACACACACACCAAACTTTGAATAGACAAATAATATCAAGGCTCGAACATCATCTCACAGCTGTAAATCCAGATGTGCTGAGAATCCAATCCTGTAACAGAAACAGACAAAGCTGCGGAGGAAGTGCATGACAAACGTACACATGTGAGGAGCTGCGAAGCCTATAAAAGTACATAACTCCATACATTCCTAAACAACAGGAAACTGCTGAGATCTACGGCACCGCCGCTGGATTTCAGAAATCAGTGGTCAGACGTAAAACGGTCGGCGTGGATTCGGCGGCTATTAGGCTGCCAAAAAAGTAAACGCTCAACCAGCCTGACATGAAATTGTATGGAGGGGAATTTTTTGAATTCTTTTCCTTTGTGAGAAATTTAATCTGACGCAAAAAATGGTTCATTCTGTCACGGACAAGAAGGCCATTGTCCTCTGAGGTTAGGGAGCCTCTTCTGAAAGGCTATCTCCCTGGTGGCCCCGGGCTAATCTGGACCTAGGCTGAGAGGGGTCACGGACCATATGCTTAGACCAGCATGCTTCAGTTTCAGAGCAGAGATGACTCTGGTCACTATTTAGCTCAGGTGCTTAGACTCCATCTTTTTCTGCCAGGAACTCTGAATAAATTGTCGGATTTTCCTGTTTTTTTCCCCATGCCGTTTTAAAACGATCTTCGCTGACTACTGTGAGTACGAGGAGACCGTCAACAAAGACGGCCAACGGCAACAGACGAAGATGACCTGTGCTACATTGTGCTCTGCAGCGTCTTAGCGGTAATCAAATCTGAATGTTTCACAGAATGAAGAATAAGCCCCGACTTCCTGCTCTCTTCCACGAAGTCAGCTGTCTTTTCAAACGCTGGGCCTAAGCTGATGTGGCTGATGAAGGCCAGATGTGGATCACCAAAGTACACACATTTTCTTTCTTTTGAAAAGTTCAGAGTTACCGTGTTGCTTCGCAAGCAGACATCCTAATCTGCGGTTTGCCGGAGAATACCATTGATGTCACCGAGATGCCTTTTAAGGGGAATCGTTTTTACAGGAAAAATGTATTGTTGGCTTTTTGTGTGTAGGACAAAACAATCCTTTAATTCTGCTCACAACGAAATCTGATCTTCCTTTTCAAACCGCAATCATTTCAGCATATTTGCACAATTTATAATCTAAAGTGAACACAGTGAGGTTTTAGTAAGAGATATATTTTCTTTCTGCCACTAAAGTGGCTACTGTACAGTTCTGTTTTAACCTTGAAGAGTTTCCTACAATACCGTACAGTACCAATTAAAAAAATATTTACCCCCTTCAAGTTATCCTTTCCATATCAGATAAGTTTTACTATTAGACAAAGTTAATGTGACTAAATAAACATTACAATTCTTAAATGATGATTGTGGAAAACGCTATCCAAACCAACCTAAACATTATGAAAAGCTAATTTACTCTTTTAATTTAATCTGGAATTCACTGTAAATAACCATGTTTGGCTAAGTTACACTGGCCTCCCCCAAGCCTACATGTTTAAAACAATCACTTGAGTATAACCTGTCTAACAACATAAATTATGCAAAAACATTCTTTAAGTAAGCACCCCATGTCCATGCCTAAAGAAATTTAGGAACAAATTACAAAGCCATGTATGTCTTTCAGTCTGGACAGGTACATTGAGCTATTTCTGAGGATCTGAAACACCCGTGCAGTGGTCCCCATCCCCTGGGATGTGGACCAGTACCGGTCCGCAGCTTATTTGGTACCAGGCTGCACAGGCAACTTAGATCATTTCTGTTTTATTAATTATCTGAGTCTGAGCACTCTTTTATTAAAAATGTTTTCTTTTTTTAAAAAAAAGGCCAGATTGTGTCTGCTACATCCATTTATGAGTCAATCTTGATGCATGTCAAGACGCAAATGTTGGTCACATCAGCAAATGCACTGAAAGCATCATACTTGGCACGTACACGTATTGCTAAGGCTAAGAATGCATTCACTGTTGATGAAGAATTAATCCTGCCCACCAGTAAAGACATTTGCCATGAACCTCTGGGAGAGGTTGTGTGATGAAGGCCTTAAAGTATGTAAGGATTGCTGCTATTTTACAAACTTCAATCATGGAGCAGACTGGACATGAGTCTCCCATTACCTCTAAGCTCAGGTCTCCCACTGATTCTACATTATGGTGAGTTTTCCTTCTTCGTGCACTTTATATTTGGGAATGCTTACATTACCAAATTTAGAAAATACCACTTTCATTGAGTATCATTTTATTATGTTGTCATGCACCACACCTTAAAGGCCGGTCTGTGAAAATACTGGCTGACATTAAACCAACGCATAGCACAAAAGAAGGTCGGGAACAACTGCTCCCAAAAACTACAATGACAGCAATTACACAAATTTAGAAAACAGAACATAGTTGAACCTTCCAAAGAACTGGGTGAATTACTTTATTAAAGGAACTAGTTAAAATTACTAGTTAGTTCTCCCAAAAAGTAACTGAGTCACCAACTGTGAACGGGAAAAGGCAGGGAAAGAGGTTCTGCCGCAGACCGTGCCCTGGTGGAGCGACCGCCAGCCTACTTCCCAGGAAGGCGTTCTCCATTTCCTCCTGCAACAGTGGAGAAGGTTCAGTTTCAGGGGGGGGAAATGAAGATGATGTATTTAAATGAAAAGGCAGGTGAGACTAATTAGCTCAGGTGAACGACATGATGGTGATGAGCTGATGGAGAGGAGGTGTAATGAAATGCTAGAAGGGAGGAAAACAGAACCTAACAACACTGCAAAACCACCATGAATAAACAGACTCTAAAAACAAACTATTAACTGAAGACAGGAAAACAAATATCTAACAGAACCCAGAATGAACTAACTGAATCCATAATGAGCAGAATGAGCAGAATACTAAATAATGACAGGAAACAAGAAAGATAATAAACCATACTAAAAAAGGTAAAAAAAAAAAAAAAATGAAAAACGCACAATCCCCCGGAATCTAAACTATCAGAAAGCTAAACACCTGGGGATCACGACATATGGTTATTTAACTTCCTAAATATTGATTTTAAAGACTCTGCAATGTGTGGAACCCTGAATTTCTACCGTGACCTTAAGCTCAAGTCCCATTGAATTAGGGTTATTAGACAAATCCTCCATTTAATGTCTCAAAACAGATAAGAAATTAAAGTTTTGGATTGGTCAAGTCAACGTCTGGATTGAAATCCAACTGTTTCAGTTTATTGAACAACAACAGTTGGCTATAGTTACTCCAAAGTGATGTAAAAAGTTATTTTCACCTACTGCAAAAGCTTTAATGCAAAAGTTAGAACCAAAGGTGTATAAATGACTTATTTGCTTCAGGAGGCAATTTGTTTTTCACATAGAAGTAGACTGGTTTGAATAGCCTTTGTCTTCTTAATACATGAAATGCTCACTTGAAATCTAACTTTTGTTTTATTCAGATTTTTTCTGTTTGATCCATAGCAAATATTTTACACATAGTAGTAACATATCTCTTGATGTGTTGTCTCTATTCTGTAATGTTATAATTATAACATTACAGAATAAAGTAATAATATGTTGCATGATTACGCTTTAATAATTATATCAATGTTCATCCACCAATCACTCTCTTAACTTATCAAAAATTAGTATGAACAGTGAATTCTTGAACTTTTGGTTAGATTTTCATCAGAAAATGGAGCAACAGGAAGGACAAGATTCCTGCATATTTCTTAGGTTTAAAGTTTTTTTTTCTGAATCAACCCTTCAATTAAAGTTTGTTAGATCAATCTTTATTCGTTTATGTTTTGATCACTACACAATCTACTTACTAATTATTTATTTTAACAAAATAAAAACGGAAGAGATAACATTTAACAAAGAAAGTGACAAAAGCTTATTTTACTCTCCAATCTCCCTCTAAAAGAGGGAGCTATTTTAGCAGGAGGTGATATGGCTCACCTTTGAGTTGTAATATTTCACATTCCTAAAGATTTAAAACTAAAGTTGAGGATGAATTTCAAGTCTTTGAATAACTTGCAATTTTAAACGCCATAAAATCGGCCAAAGAAAGAATTGAGAGCCTGACTATTGCATAACTTCAGGCTGATGCTTAACTTACGGAACCAAACGGACTTCTGGTCATGGGGTTCCCACACTTACATCTGCTGGCTTGGCTACTGAAAAGTCTTGGCGGAAACAGGTCCTGTTTTGGCTGAAAGTCACTCTGAAACACCCAAGCTGTGTGTTCTGACATTGTTTGCTGTCTTAGTAGTTTCTCACTTTAGACTTGGAACCAGGTGGGATGAAAAAAGACAAATGATTAAAGACGATTGTTAAGTAAACAAACGTCCAAGGCTCATCCGAGGTATTGTTAAGTGATGCTGAACACACATCCAGGGTATGAAAGAAAAACTTTCCTCCTCAAAAACTTTAGGCCTATCATTCTCTTACCCAATCAGACAAGGCGTGTTGATGATTCCATGGTTTGGTCTGACTGAACACAGACTAAGCCCAGAAACAGCGCAGAGCTTCTGGGTAAGGAGACTACAAATGTTTTAAACCACACTTTTTAGACTGAAAGCATCAAAAATGGCAACAAACCATCGATTAATACATCAAACAGATGCTGCTTTTACATTGTTGCTTTCTTTTCAATATGTAATCCGTCCATTAAATAAAAAAAAAAAATCATATTCAAGATTTAACACCATTATCGGTGCTTAAAGTTGCATTTATTGGCTCTCTAATGTGCAAAAGGTGATCATTCACACAGACTTAAGTAAATACTGCTTACCTTTCTATCATGTGTTTTTTTTTCTATTCTGTCTCATTGCTGCATACAGAAAAAAGACAAAGTTGCCAGATTTCACCTTTGATTTAATCACTCAGTTAAAAAAGGAAGTATTTTAATCAGAGGCCACTTTTTTCTGTCTGTTTTTTTTTTTTCTTTTTTTTTTTTTGCGTTAGAATGTTTGAAAAGAACCAAAATCTTTGATGAGAAGAAATTCAAACTCCTCTGGCAATAGTGACTAAATAAGTTCTTGCAAATGAGTTCCACAGCGTATCAGCAAGGGGCCATCTTTCAATCCCCAAAAGCCCAAAAGCGCCAAACCAGAAAGAAAAAAAAAGCCCCAATCTCCATTATTGCTCACATATTCATTTGGATAGGAAAGCCAAAAAGGCACCACCTAAAATAGACAGAGAGTAGCTTTTCAAAATATGATCATGACCGCTCCCAAAAACATCACCCATGAAACGGTGAGTTTAAAATAATAATCAAAGCCAGGCTCTGATCCCGGTGTAATGTGGTAAGCTGATTCTGCTTCCACATGTTCTTATTAGAACCCAGATGTGTAAAGCCGGTAGGGACAGAAATGTGGACACACTGAAACACTTATTTCAAGGGTAAAAAAAAAAAAAAAAAAGTCAACCGTTATTCAATTTAGAAAGAAAACGGAGAAGAACGTCAAACACAGATATTCCTGTGACCTCGGCTTAAACCTAACAGGCAGGGATGAGAAAGGAAAGGCTGCGAGTTTCAAAGGAAGTCTCACATCCACACATGCGCTTTTATTTCACCTGGGTTAGTTTATGCTGCCTCTCCTGAAACGTTAGCACTGTTCACACACACACACACACACACACACACACACACACACACACACACACACACACACACACACACACATTCGCTCGCAGCTTCAAACACATTCACTCTGTAACCTTATCCTCTGCTGCAACTTGTGTCGACAATTACGTCAGCTTAAAAGAAGCTGAGCGATTTTACATTTTGGACCAAGTCGGCCATCACAGATAGCCATGAGAATCAAAATATAATGAATTAATGATTTCCCACAGTTTGAATTGCGTCACTTTTTTTTTTTTTTCCTGATTGGACAAAAACAAAATGTTTCAAAGAATCCAGACCTCAGATGTTCACCAGATATCCGCAAGCTCTTGTACATTTGCAATGAAGTCTCCTCGGAAAAGTTGGGATCTGTGAAACTGATCAAATTAAGACGATGACTTCTGCTGTCTCTGTTTAACATCTGTTCTTACTTTCGACAAAGATAAATCCAGATATGAAATTGTTGCAGGAAATTAGCGGAAGAGAGAGGAGAGGAGATCACAATCTTTAACAAAGACAACTTATTTAACTCGGATCCTTCGTGCTCCTTCATTTCCATAGAAAGGTGCTTCACAGCTACACGTTAAAACACAAGTGTTTTTTCTAATATAGCTGATAAAGGAGAAGAAAAGCCTAAATTATTTGGGCTGGCCCAAGTCCTCCTCACTAAAACTGGGTATCAGTACTGACTAAAGTCACAAAATTCTTCCCTAAAAGGTTGGATAAACGTTGCCTTAAACTGTGGGGTGGGTGGACAGATTTAAATCTATGGTACAGTAATGAAGATGTTGGGAAGCACAAAGGTTTTTGTGTGCATTCGATTTTGATTACATTACCTAATTTGTTAGTTGCCTTTCTGTGGATTTCTGTTTTGTGAGGCAAAGCAAAGCTGAATGACATAAACCACCACAACTACATGGTGTCAGAGAAAAAAAGTAGAGGTTTAAGGAAATCTGTTGTGTAAACTGTGTTCCCTCAGCTCGGGGGAATTGCATGCACGGACTCCTTCCTCTGTTCTCTCAGTTGAGAAAAATCATGCACACAGATTTAGGTTTACAAACCGTCTCCTATAGTTACGTAATACTATTGTCAATTTATATTATAGATCTACAACAGATATAAATAATCTGTTCTACTTTGTTCCTCCATGTAGAAAAATCTGTACATGGAGAAACTGTTGCATGTAAATGTTTTTTTTTTTTGAGAGCACAGCTGTTTGTACAGTCCAAATTATACTTCCTGTACTCTGTTTACTTCTGCTTTCCTGATTCTGAGTCACTTCCAGAGCTAAACCACATTTCAACGCAACACCTACTGATTTAATGGTGATCTGATAAACCTAATGACTGGACTGCAACTTTCTGCCTGTAAGGAAGTCATTGAATTATTGCAGTTTACAAAATAAATCAAAGATTATATACAATTCTGAGATGCTAAATAGTTTATAACTACATAGGTTGTAATTTAGTGCTGCTGTCACAACGTGGGAATACAAAGGTTTGTTTTCCAGATGCTATGAAGACTAAGAGAAAAACTGTATGCTCTGAACTCAAAAAAAGCAAGAAAAAATAAGTAATTTAATGTTAAAGACAGCTATCCAGAAGCTGAGATCCATCGTAAAAAAAAAAGCCACCTAAATTTAGCACATCATGAGTTTGCCTGAGCAATGCACTGTCCTACGAGTCCAAGCTTTTCCTGAACCCTCGTCCACTGATCGCTAGACGATATTTAATGGAAATATTAAGTAGGCACTACCATCAAACAGTTGAGATTGATGTGATAAATGAATATATATATCATTACCTACCTTATGCTGATAGTTGACCAAGCTGTCCTCCATTCAACATTTCACAAAGTGGCAGCAAAAGACAGCGCTTAAAATGTTATGATACTTGAAAAGTGATCTGGCAGTAGAGGGAGTATAAATCACAAAAGCAACAATTTTGTTTTACCTTTTTTACAAAATTCTAAGTTTTCAAAAAGTTTCAAAAGATGCATTACTAGGTAGCAATGAAACCATGAGATTGGACGAGAGTTTCCTGCGGAATACAATGAATAATGACAGTAATTGCTGTCGTTCTGATTTGTTCGAGGAGAGTTTGTCAAGAGGTTTCCCACCCCCTAGTCAAATGTTGAAGTGGCCTTTCAGCTGTAAGCTGTGCAGAAGCTGGGGGCAGGCACTAGGACCTGCAGCTTCGTGCAGCCCCAGAGCTACTTTAGCCTCTAAGAAGCCTCTCACTTTCTTTCTGAACAATTTTCAAACAAGTGCAAGACTCAGACAGGAGCGCTGGGAAGAAAACGGTTGTTCTGCCCTTGGAAGTCCCTGGAAACCGGACATATAAACTGGAATATATTTCAGCAGGCTTCAGGAACCCTTCATCTATGGGAGAAGAGACAGCTACTTTAAAGGTAGATGGATTTTTCTCTTATACTTTCATTTGCAATGCATGAATTTGCAATGACATACTATTCTATGAAATAGACCACTAAAGAGCACACTAAGGGTAAGTAAGGAGTTTTATGGAGCACAGTAGTTTTGTCAGTACAGCTTCTAAGATGACGAGGTGAGGTAAGTGTTCATATACATTACCTGATCTTTTTTAGATTTTATGCTTTATTATAGAAAATTACCTGCCCTCTCCTCCCATCCCCTAAGAAACGTTTAAGGCTCTTTAGGCATCATGTTACAATAGCAGTGACCAGACCTGCACCCATCTCCCACAGCTAGGTAATGCTCTCATGCATTCCTGCAGATCGGTGTATCTGAATGTCATGTAAGGTTTTAAACAAGAAGTAAGCTGCAGGGCAGTTATCTCAAATTATGTACACCCACAAACTTAGAGCAAATCATTGCATGCTTCACATAAAAGTCAGCTATTAGCCTCAAGATGACTTCATCTGGGTACTCTTAGAAATTTTAACAGACCTTTAACTATACATATGGAAGCCTTTATTGTTGCTGAGAAAAGCACTTAAAGTTCTGCCCGCTCACTGGGGCGATCTCGCCAGAAGTACTTTGCTTACAGAAAATGCCTCTGCAAATGAGCTGCACGGAAGGGTTAACTCAGCCTTTCATGCCAGTTGACAATCATGTTGTGCAGTGCATGAGAGAACGCCGAGCTGAAAGAATAGTTTCTCTGCACACAGACAATAGCAGCGGTAGTCGGTTTACAGCAACAAAGAGGGACAGATCAGAGGGGGGGGGGGGGGGGGGGCTGCAGGTAGCAAGTTGGCCTTATAGTCAAGTTTGGCTGGAATGAATGGTGAGGGATGCGAACATGCAAAGGCACATTTTTGATTATTGTAATCAGCTTCTTAGCTATGGTCAGTAATTTTAGTTGATATTTTTCCAAGTAGATTCCAGAAACTGAAAACACTTTGATGCTCTGCAGTAAAGAGCGACGTGTATCCCCTCCTAAAGCATCTGTGAAGTATCAGTGACTTTTTTTTTTTTTCCTGTTGCATGTTGAAGGACAAAGTTGCGGTTAAACTTTTACTGGCCGAGCTACAAAACATGATACCGCTTTGCTCCTTGTCTCTGATTTTTTTTTTTTGTTGTATTTTTTTTTTTGTTGTCGTCTGGCTTTAAATCAAGGAGAGAAAACAAATGTGCGCACATCAAAGCTGAGTGGTGAAAACCACAAGAGGCTCTTACAAAACTGAACTGGACAAAAATCGGCGAGACGCCTGGAGAGTAACTTAATAGCCGCAACGCTATCTCAAGTATGCTAAGTATGTGATATGTTTTGTTCTTAGTATGCATTTCACTACGTGTTTGATTTATGGACCATGGCTCACCTAAAGCCACATGTGTTTGCACATATGAACGTAGCGTTTGTCTCACTATGAAGACTGAATATTGCAGTCAAACCGAGTATGCCTGAACCTCCAAAATCAAATGCTTAGATGGTGGTGGGACTTTGTTGCTGCTATTCTGAGACTGAGATATTTAAGCAAATAAGATGTTCCAAAAAAACTTTCCCATTTCATGTAGAACTTTGCATATTGAATCATACATATTGGTTGATCACATATCAATCGGTTTTCCCTCTACTGGCGCACAGCACAAATATGTACATCTGGAAAGCTTTTCTGAGCACCAGCTGCAGTTCCTATGGGTAAAAAACTTGTTACACAAGTGAATGAACAGGAAAGTGAGATTAGCATTCTTTTGACAGGTTACAGATGCTGTGTGATCAGTCTAAAAAAGTGTAAAGATTTTACCATGGCTTCAGACATTCGGACAACGGTTGAGCAGGCCACTGAAGCTCACTGCTTCTCTTCCAAAACTCAAGCTAAAACTGTGCTTGAATGCTTGCTGATTGGTTCTTATGCTCCAGAGTATATCATTAGCGCATTTGCGGCCAGGATATTTTAACGAGAGAACATATTTGGAACAAACAGTTTTGCAGTAGCGAGTTGCTACGGCCTGCACCACCCTACATTCCAAAGGTTCTTCTACGTGATGTTTGGCATGAAACGTTAGTAATTGTTCCTCAAGGCCTTGTGACTTTGGATGGATTTCCACTCCCTGAATTCACTGTAGGGTGAGTCGGAGAAAGAGCGAGCCAAGTACGTGCCCTCCCTTCGTATTTTCAGGCAAAAAGAATCCGGTCAGGGTGGTTTTTGTGGGATTTAGAGATAAACTGTCATTATTCTAAAGTAGAGGAGTAAATTAGTCAAAATAATCTCAAAGACTAATTCCCGTCCAATATCAGAATATCTTTCTGCAGGAGTTTTGAAATGTTCACCTCACAAATGTAATTGTTTGTACATTAATTTAAAGAACTGTTACTAAAACATTAATTGCTGCCCACTATAATTATATGAGAAAGTTGAAATACTGGCCAGTGGAACAGGAGAAGAGTTTATTTAATAAAACATTTAATAAAGCTCTTTTAAAATGAAATATGTTTTAATTTTGGGGCAGATGTCATATTAAGAGATCTTTTGGATAATCCTCTTCTACTGATGTCAGAAGGAGCTGACAGTAATTACCCACCATTACAGAGGACTGTGTTCCTCCTACCTTCATGGCCATCAAACCTGATTATCCCTCTTTCATATATAATCATAGCAGCATCTAACTTTCCATAAAAAACATGTCTGATCATCGCTTTCCGCCTCAGGCCCAGTTCAAAGACCTGGATGCCCACTTAAAGCACAAAAGGGACTATAGGCTACTGCTAAAAGCATCTATATACCTGCAGACAGTTAATAAGTAAGAGGTACTCTCCTCTTCTATCACAAATACATCGATGGAGACCACCAAGTTTAGTAAAAGTGGATCTCTGCGTTGAAACAGGCCTGTGCCTGAGCAGTATCGCCTCTTTCAGGGGAAACACCCGTGCAGACTCGTGTATTTTGTCATAGCAGGGTGAGAATTCTAAGAAGGCCACACACGTTCACTTTGTGAACCCTAACTTAAGCCGTTTCATCCTGAAAATCACCCAAGTCCAAACGCAGCCATGTGTAACTTCTGCTTGTCAAAATACGTTCTCTGTATTTTAACAGTGAACGTTTTTTTTTTATACCTGTTTGCATAGTTTTAACAAATGGATGTATTGTGTTTTTAAGATATTCTTTCTTTTTTTTGTAGGTATTCAACCCACAGCTAACATTGTTGATCAATATTGAAAAAGTGCAGTATTTTATTTCTATTTATACTCTTTAACTGGCATATTGCCAGTTCTAAGCTTCAAACTTTCTAAACAGTCGAGTCGAGCCTAAACTGAGACAATGGAAAAAATTTTAATGTGAAATTGTAGATCCACAAACTTATGGTAAAATAATAGTCAAACCTGTTTTTTTAAAAAAGCATTGAACTTATTGCCACATATATAAACGACAATCCACACTGCCACTTTTATGATGTTACTGTGTTTACCTTGCATAACAGCAGATGTGCGTTTATTTAGAAAAAGAGCAAACCATGATGTAGCCATCCAGACAGCTGCAGTGTTGAAAGAAGTGGCTTCACTAAGCATCATCTGAAGAAGCTGTATTGGCAGCAAAGGTAGTAAAAAATATAAAATGATATCTTATGGAAAGAGCTTATTATAGAAGACTAAAACAAAGACATTTATTTTCATAAAGGGGAACACAGGAGCCAAGAAGCTTTAAGCCAGATGTCTGTGTTTATTAACTAGAAACCAGGAAAATTATCCAGTTAATGTATTTGAACAATCAATGCATTCATCTTAAAAAACGGTACTGACGTTTTTTGTTTGGGTAATTCCTAGTGATTTGACTTTAACAAAGACAAATCACAATCTTAAAACGTCATTTTGGCATTTTGCACCAACCCATTATCCTCCACCTTTAAGGATAAGTTACACGTGCAACAAATCCAGGAGGTTTCTGGCTTCTCTGCCTCTCTCCTCACTTTGAATATGAAGAGAAGTACTAAGAAGCCAGGCACAAATACAATGTGTACTTTAAAACTACATAAATATGATTAGCTATACTGTAGTACAAACTAAAATACAAACAACAAACAGTATTTCTTCTATCAGAGAATCCTGTCTAAGTTCCAGGTCCCAAGAATTTCTACCAATGTGACCAAAATAATTGTCTCCTTTGTGTCAAACCATGATTTTTTTAAAATGTCTTTACTCAGAGGAATGAATACTTTCAATGTGTTCAGAATAAAAAAAATAAGTCCATTCATGACATGCACTGACATGTTTTCAGATCCAATTTCATTCAATTTCTGACCTTATTGGTCATATGCTCTTCATATTTTGATGATATCGTTAGACCTGTGAAGTTTTGCTTTGACACCATGAACTGACCTAGACAAAAGCTGGTAAAAACCAAAGATGGCTGGCCCCACTATGCAGCCTCATGCAAAGCCATGCTAATGTTTAGTTTTCTAGTGATATTATGATATATACTGGAAAGTTTTGTAATTTTCTTTCTCCCCGACTAAAGTTCCCCCTCAAAGTGTATGCCTTTCCTACAATTTAACCCCCCCTCCTCCATCATCATCCATCAAATGTTGTTAGCTCTATACTTTGTGCATGCACAATTGAAATCACAGAATTTAATAAACAAACAGTGAAAATGCTGTTTGTCACGCCATTGGACGATGGTTTCAATGGGGCAGGGCTAAACAACGAGGAGGTTAAAACATGTCAGACAAGAATGATCTGAATAAACAATCAAACGCAACCCTGAAGCAGCTTCCTCGCTGAAACGTACCAGGGTTGGTCTGTGTGCAGTTTCTGATAGCATTCCTTTGAATGACACTTTGTTAGAAGAAAGAATAAACAAGTAAAAAAAAAAAAAAAGATTTAAAAATTAGATTGCGTACATTTGCAAAATGTCAAATCTAACCACAACCATTGCTAACTTAATCTCTCCATGGTAGCATTGTTGTAAAAATACAGAGTGCTTGCTGCGCCACATAAAATGGGTTCGCAGCACCTTGAGATCAACTACAGATAAAGAACAAGTTCCAGAGACTAAACCTTGTTGGACAAGGTCTACTCTCTGAAATATTCTAGGATTGTGTGAATCTCTGTAAAGGCAGGTGTGATGACAACTAAAGGGAACCTGCACAGCTACTCTGTAGGTGACAATTTACATGACAGTAAACACCAGAAGCTCAAACATGGAAGCCAGAGACGTGACGGTCTTTTTCAGTCTCACACACCTACGTTTATTATCTGCAAAGTGTAAAGCTATTGCAATTCATGCTGTAAACCGTATCTGCTTGGAAATGGAAATACTGAATATGGAAATGACAAAATCCAGGACTGCAGATGGCCGAGATCACAGCTTATACTAAACTTGCAAGATAAAACACCCAGAAAGTCAGCCGGAGTTAAATTTTATGTAAAACTATAACGGATAGAACACAACAACCCCGGTTTGATGTTTAAGAAAGTAAGAAAAAAAAGGAAGAGCAAACTGTTTTGGCAGGATTTTAATCATGGGTGGATGCCCAAGTAAAGTCTGGAAACCCTTGAAACTAACAATCGAACATTTCAGACTAATAGCAGCATCGTAAAAAAGTGATATCATTTCTACGAAAACATTCTAATCCCAGTGTTTGCATCAAAAATCTTCAACGAGAAAAATGTGTCTGGCTTTCTTTTCTTTTTTAAGAATATGATTTTATTATGACAGAACCGACATTGGCCAAGCGAGGACAAAAGAGGATGTCAGGCCTGTCCAAACATTTTTTTTTCTGTTTTAGAAGAGCAAAGAAAAGAAAAAAGTGACTACGCTGTGAAAGGACTACAACCATCATCCCATGCGAAACCTGCCATTTCTGTGTCCTCCGATAAGCACAGTGAGAGGGATCTTGGCAAAAGCAAAAAAAGTGTGATCAGTTATCAGTATTATCAGTCAGGAAATGGAGACAGCTTCAGATTCCAAGGACTGTTTTCAATCTCAGCTCCTATGAGCTAAAGCTAATCGACAAAGAAACTTTGTAATGACACGGGGCGTCTCAGGAGGCCAGCATGTGCCAAAGTTTGAGCACTAAACAAATGTCCATTTTTGAACCTGAGCCACAGGATGATGAAAACAGCACATCCCCCCCATCAGCCCCGCTCCACCATTGTAAGAATATATTTCACCAATGAGACTATGTTGTAATGTTATACTCGGTTAGATTAGTGCATAGTGACTGTTGTGACCTGTACCTTCTCAGTGCATTGCCGTTTTCCATTCTCATGAGATCGGTGTTGTTGTCATCACACCTTTGATTTGGGACACTATGAAATGTCCTGACACTGATGCCTTTTCCCGATTTCAGCTCATCGTTGATGTCAGAAGGCTTGAGGCTTTTGCACGCGGTTGCAGATGTTAGACCTGCTTTACGATCTCAGATGTGAAACGGAAAAGTGTTAAAAGCTATTGTGCAAGCCGTTTAGGTTGTAAATACCACATCATGAGGCTCTTGACACATGAATCTGAAAAAATAAGCTATTGTTATCGAAGTGGCAAAATTACTGTTGGATCACCAAAATTGTGGGATGGAAAAGGTTGGAACCATACTCTTCAGTGACTGTTGATTTTCCTGTTCATGTCTGATGTATTCTGTAGCCAGACTCAGCTTTGTCTCAGTTTGGAGAAGAAGACGACTTTGGGTGTTTGTGTCCAGCAGACTTCCACACATCTGCCTTAAATCACAGCTGGTTTGTGTTTGAAACGCTTTGCCTGCTTTGCTGCCTGATAGCAGTATTGCAGAACATCGACGCTCCTTGATGCAACAGGACAGCAATTAGGATCAAATGGAAATTTAAAGCTTCAATTGCATGCTATTATCTTTCTTTGACAAGTTGCCCAAAGAAAAATAAGACATTTCCCTTTCCGACAAACTTTCAACAAGCCACAACAGTTTTGCAGATGTAGGATGTCTGACTCTGCGGCCAGCATGAGAAAAAGAAAAATAAACACAACAAAGTAGTCCAGCATAATTGCCTTTGTCACATATTTAAGTGCAGGTCTGGATTTAACTATGTAAAAAAAAAAATTATTTGAAGCTTGTCTGCTATAAGTTATTCACTCCTTTTCTAATGTAGAAAGAAACACTGGCATAAAATAACAGTGGTTTGTCAAACATGATGTTTGTTGTGTTTGTATAGATTTAGAAACACGATGTATGGTATGATTAAGAAGAGAAGTCAAAAAGATGAAGGATCTTCAATGTATTCTTTGTAGTAAAAATCTGAAAAAAATATATAAAAGACATGCATTTGATTTCAACCACCAAGAACATGGTCCACTTCACTATATGGAAAAATTAAAAGGTATACCAGAGTTTCAAATCTACCAAGTCAATTGCATAAAGGTAGCCTCCTCCTCACCATGAAACAGTCATGGCAGCATCATGCTCTGGGGATGCCTTTCTCCAGCAGGGGCAGGGAACTTGGTCAGAATTGAAGGAAAGATGGATGAAGCTCAATGAAGGGCAATTCAAGAAAAAGAAAACCTGTCAAAGACGGATAAAAACCTGGAAGTTCACCTTCCAACAGCGCTATCATCTCAACCATACAGCTAGAGACAAGGGTTTAGACCAAACCGTATTAAAATGAGGTCCAACCTAAAAGGAAATTTTCAAAATGAATTTCATAATAAGCTTTCCGTTCAGTAGGACTGAGCTTGAGCTAGTTTGCAAAGAAGAATGGACCAAGATACCCATATTTAGATGTCCAAACCTTTCTATTATTAAAACACTGGCTGAGCCTATCACAGAAAATCTAAATTAAAAACTAACACAAAACGGGGTGTGATTACTTTTGTGAGAAATGGATGTGGACGACAGATGCTGAACCTCTTATATTATCATCTGATATAGCCGCTAGCTCCCTTCAGCCCTTTTCCTGGTTGCTGTTGCTGTTTTTGCTGTGTTAGTGGGTAGGTGCGCTGGGTTCTTTGTCAGGATGACTCCAAATTAAATACGCTGTAGGCGGCCTGACCATTTCTCCTCAGGGAGCAGCCGTGGAGACCCAACAATTATTCCCCTTTTAGCTGCGAGATGATCAGGATTTCTTTTTCCAATCAGGCCCGGTCTCATTGTGTGTTTAACTGGCCCTTTCTTCTCTGTTTAAAGTAACCTGAACCTGTGCAGCTAAATACTGAAGCATTTGCTTCTGGATGGAATTTACTGTCCAGTCAACACAGCAACAAAATTACGCTCTGTTTATTCTTGACTGCCAACACACGCGATGTTTGGACCCTGTCATTGCGGCATCTTCCTGTCCGCAAACGTGCTCCCATAAAAGACACCAAAGCAAAGATGCAGAAACTGTTAATTAGGATATTTCCATCCTTCAATTATGACGTGAAAGTCACAAAGACAGGACATACGGTAACGATAGAGGATCATAATATTTAGCTATGCAAACAGTCCACTATTTAGACTATATCTTGGCAAGCAGCAGTGTAGTAACAGTGATCCAGTCCTGTGCCAAAATAACATTTAAAATCTTGTGTATTTGTTAAGAAACATACCGTCTTCAGTAAAATTGCGTCTGCTGTTTAGACTGCACTCAAAACACAAAACCTACACAGGAAGACTGTCATTTTATCCAAAGTTTTAAAAGAAAAGCAGAAGCATTGTAAGTATAGTGTGAAATGTTCTACTCCTGCAGTTGAAAAGAAAAATGTTTCCAAGCATTTCTTTTTTAATATTTAAACTCTTAAATTAGTCCAAAAGCTTCAAAGCCATCTTTTACATTTGAAGCATCTAGATCAATTAAAAACACTAACAAAACTCTTTAAAAGTATCTAATTAAAAAACATTCATCGTTCTACCCTTTTTATCTGTTTCTGCATAATATGTTGGGTATTTTTAGCTGTAAAAAATAGTTCATCACACAGGTGGTGTAATATGCTACACTACAAAAAGGAAACTAAAAGTAAGTCAAATATTCTTGAAATTGCTGTATTTTTCCTTAATTTAAGCAGGTAAATCAGACTATTTGCCAATGGAGAGAGTATTTTTATCCCTAAAATAAGATAATTAGATATCGAGCACTTCTTATTTTAAGTGCAAAAATCTTATTCCATTGGCAGATAGTCTTATTTACCTGCTTAATTCAAGGAAAAATACATTAATTTCAAGAAGATTTGACTTACATTTAGTTCCCTTTTTGCAGTGTATTTACTGTTCACGTACATCCTCCTTCACTCTTTTTGGCCCTCCTGTTATTGATCCCACCCCTGTTAAAAGAAAAGTATATTTATAACAAAATCCAACTTTTAATTTGAGCATATTTATTCATAATCTCTAGATCTAGAATTATGAGTACTCTAAAAAACATGAGAGAAATGTGACTGAAACACTCTTATTATTTAATATTATATATTAAATAATAATTACATACCTCCTGTTTGCCTGTGGTATAAAGATCATGAAACACAGAAGTCAGTTTCCTTGAACCCCTCTTCAAAATGGTAAAGACGGAGAGCATGCTGTAAACTTAGTTCAGACGACGCTTTTGCTTAAGCAGCTTCTAAAATGTGAAATTACCTGCTCATGGAAATTAGACATGCATCTGCGTCTGTTTTTAAATCCATGCTCTTTGACAGCTTTCGGTATTTTGGTTTTAGCTGATTTTTATATTAGTTGTTTCTAGTGAATCTTTATGCTGTTTTTACATGCATGTGGTTTTAATAAAAGGCTGTTATTTATGTATTGTGTGTTTCTATGTGCTTTTATTTTGCCACTTCATTAAAGTGTAGCTCAGTCTAAAATCAACCTTTTTTTCCAAGTAAACTGTATAAACTGGGCCAAACGGTTCCACTTTAGTGCTACTGTGCATTTATTCAAATGTTTGTGTGAACTTACTTAGTTCTGCAGTATTAGTCTTAAAACCACCTTATTGCTGCCCTTTTAGGGTTGAACGGTGGCTATTAAAGTTGAATTTTCCTATTTATTCAAATGGTGCATGCTTCCATCACCATAACCCTACATTCGAGTATAAAAGCTTCTCAGTCAGACACGCGCCCCATCACCCCTGTCACGAGTCAGACTCACGAGTTGGAATTGTGCGAGTCTTGTGTTGGTTGTTTTAAAGTGCTTGATAAAAAGAAAAGGTTTGATTGAATTGGAGAAAGTAATTCAGATGGATGTTGATTTTAATAAATCAGACAATAGAAACAGGGACATACATGATTGTACATTAAGAAAGATGCTGAATATCTTAAATAAGTCTATTGTGGAGTGTTCAAGCTCTTCTGCCATCATATGTTGGGTTAGCAGCATCAGAGGCAGTGACCTAAAAAAGGCAGGAAAGCTGGGAAAGCATGGTGGCTCTGTTATGGAGACTGATCTGGAGTTCTTCGTGCAAAAAAGAAGATTTCATTAAAATGAAAAACAATGGAAAACACTGAGTTGTCTCCTCACTAGTCTGTAATAAAACAATAGAATTTCTTCAGTCAACAAGTTTTTCAGATCAGCTGTAATGGCGACTGCTACAGGACTTCAAAAATATGTCATTTCCCTTTGGGATCAATAAAGCATTTATGAACTGAAATACATTTGATGCTTTCATTATGGCACCATCCATGGAGCTGAGGGGCCAAATTTGAAAGATCTCCGAAGGGGTTCTTATGTCACCATTAAGAATAAAGTTAGATATGAAGGTTGGCTTTATCTCAGCAGTTATTGTATAAATACATGCACGTATACACAAGCTCAAAACCCTTTACTCACAATATGGCAATGTTCTGTGTATTGTAACAGAAAACATCTGTGCACAAAAACAAGAGGGTGTGAGCTACAGAGCTGCAGCATCCACCGAACTGGTGGTACTTAGGTGAGGTAGACACATCGCAACTATTTATTTCAAAAATATAAAGGCACTATCCAATCACCCTTTTTCTACACTTAATCCGGTTCAGGGTAGTAGGTAGGCTGGACCCTTCCTTAGTAGCAAATTCACATTCATGCCTTCAGATTGAGGGAGGAGACAGAAGTGCCCACAGGAAACACGTGACTGCACAGCAAGAGAAGGCAAACTACACACTCTACCCCCAGATGAGATTTGAACTAAGGACCTTGTTCTGTAAAGCAACAGTGACAGCACTTGACCTACGACCAGCCCTAATAAATCTATTTACTGTGAGGAAAGTATTGTTTCAGGTTTGATCCACAGCAGCAGAGAAAAACACTGGTTCAAGTAGTAAAAGTGCAGCTTAATTGTCTCTAAACTACATCATATTCTTCTTTATCTGAGTCGTAATAATTGGGGGAAAATGGTGATAGACCAAAAGAGCTTCACAGTGTAGGTTGGTTGAAACACGGAGAAGCAGCATTTAGTTCCTATGCTCTACTTATCTGGAACAAACTTCCTGAAAAGTGTAAAAGTGCTGAAAGCCTGAGTTCTTTTAAATCAAGGCTAAAAAAAAACATTTGTTTATGTTTGCCTTCGACTGTTCTAGTTAAACTGTTTTACTGAAACATCATTAGTTCAACTTTGTAGTCTAACTGTTTTTAATATTTGCTTTTAGTTTCTATTTTCCGATGTTTTATTTTGTTTCTACATTTTATTCCAACTTGCTTTTATTCAGTTTTATTTTCCTATATTGTTCTATCATGTAAAGCACTTTGCATTGTCTCTGTACTGAAATGTGCTATACAAATAAATTTGCCTTGCCTTGCCTTAATATCTCAAAACTGGGACCTGTGCCATGGTGTTTACTAATGTCAGCTAATCACCTCAATCCTTCTGGTGATGCCATTAATCTAAATTCACAACAAGAATAATTTGCATGTTTATTTGAGACTTAAACATTTTTAACATTTTATTTTAGGAGAACTTCGCAATGGCAGTTCATACTTTATTAGAACTCAACTGCTGTAAAAACAAACTCTACTAGTACTGTTATCTTTAGATGTTAGAATAGCGTGAACTTTAACTAGGCCATTTTCTAAAGTATGTACCCAACATGTTGGCACATATACAGGACAAGAGGAAAATAGTTGTCCTCCTGTCGATCTCTTTTGCTTTCGTTCAAATGTGTCAGGTCATCAAATACTTTTCAATACCAGAGAAAGATAATTTGAGCAAATGCAAAACATTTTCCAATAAGGATTAGATTTGCTAAGGAAGATACGATCTAAACCGACTTTGATAAACATAATTACCCCTCTTTCTGTAACATTCATTTAAAAGCTCTAAAATCATGAATGATCTGAAACAGAGCATTTCTGACAACATGAAGGTGGCCAAAATATCTCAAAATCCAGCACATCATGCCCCGATCTGAAGGGGGGTTGGGGGATATTTTATAGCACCCCATTATTTAAATTAACAGTTATGATTTTTGGACTGTTGATGGAAGCCGGAGTACATGAAAAGAGCCCACACTCATGGAGCGACAAATAAAAGCATTCCTTCAGATAGCTGCTTTCCAGCATCAGAAAAAGGGAAATATATTTAAAAAGACTTTATGGAATAGACGTCAACGCTCAGTAGTTTTAATATTCCACTACCTTTAGAGTCCAGGGGCTTGAGTTAGGACAAAGGGAGCTTGATCCTGGTTATCAGTTGTAGACGGATGACCGTAGCAATGTAATGAGCAGCACGACATTTAATGCCCGTTGGAGGCTTTCAGATAAAGTCACCTGCACCCCCCCCCCCTTCCCCTTTGAATGACAGCCAGCCATGGAGGATCAGGTTACTGCAGCGAGTCTGTGACTTTTACCACATGAATAAAAGCAGTCCTGTTTTTTTTTTTTTTTTTTTCAAAGATGGATCGTTCCTGGACTGGATTGTCAGTCAACTCGGCCAGGGTTCATTAAACCAACACAATTAAAGCCAATGTGTTGTGGGTCACCAGTTATGTGTGCCCTGCCAATTCAGGAGCAACAGAGCACATAAATGATCAGCATACTGACCTGTTATAAAAAATTCACTTTGTGCATGTTTTTGAACGTCGGTCTCCATGTGCTAAAAAGTACTGCCAGACATTTATTTGTTTGTTGTTTATTGGCAATTACTAAAAGTTTTGTTGGTATCTGGAAAATGAGCCATTTAGAAAAAAAATTATCTTATGATTATTACATCACAATCGGTGTTGACACTGCCCCCCCCCCCCCCCCCCCCCAATTGGCAAACTAAGCAACTAAGTTCCTCCCACTTCTTTTTTAGTCAGTGGGTTTTACTGGTGTACGTTCTGCACAAAGCTGCAGGGAAGCACAAATGTTTTGCTTTTGGCTGCAATAAACAGCGTATCCAATCACATCCTCCCAGCCACAGAAGGACAAAGATGTGTGGCTTCAATTTATTTTTGATGGCAATGACCCAGCCACGTTGCCAAAAGAAAATTATGGTTTGTGCGAATCACAAATCACAAAAACACTACTGACAGTAATCTTCAGGATTTATCAAAAGGCTTCTATTGAAGGAATTTTTTTGTCTCTACTGTTTGTCAAAATCTGCAGATGATAAAGATTTAAGTACTGTACGATTTGCTTTGCGTGTTTTGCATTGCTGTTCAGTATGACCAGGATTTGTCATTTAGTACAACCTAACACTAAAGCTACTGAGTCTAACTCTATAGGCTATAGACCTATCCTAAATGTTTTAAAGGAAGCATAATCAGTCACCTCTAAGTTAATTTGCACTGTAAAGTAAAAATAAGGCCGCTGTTATCTAAGAACCAAGATCTTTTAACCTTTATCAGGTAAAGCACAGAAAACATTATGAAATCATAAAACTTTACTACTTCTGTGGACTGTAACTTCCACAGAAAAATTAAAAGCAACCACCTACCACTATCTTACAGCTGACTGGGGGTGACAGTTTGGTCCTTAACCCAGCTGGTAACAGCGAAGTCAACAGAACAGTAAGAATCAGTTAATTTTGTCAATAACTGATTGCCAAAATAATTTTAAAATTAAGGCCCAAGCTGAACAGGCCTACAAAACAAGTTGATTTGCTGCCAGATGTCAAATTGCCACTTTGTTATTTTTCCGTGGGTCTGTTTCCTCTGTGCTGTCCATTGAGCCGTTATCTTTCTGTCAGGTAATGTTTTGTATTTTTTTTTTTCTTTCAGGACTAGACCTGCTTGGTCAGCAATATTTTTGTCCCAGCGTCATCAAATCTAGGAGGTTCTCATTAAATATATATATAAAAAACATTTTATTTAAAAATCAATTGAGACAACTGTGTTTTTCAACAAAATATTAAGATTTTCGTTTCTCTTCATATCTATAACTTCACCATCTTCGCTGTTTTTTTTGTTGTTTTTTTTCCTTTTTCTTCCACTTCGGATACTTTCTGAACGGATTTACTAGTTTTCTTGGCTGTTTGATTTTCACTGGTACATGTTCAATCAATTATTTGATTTTCTAAGAGCTTTTTTGCATGTATTCTGTCTCTCTTTAAGTTCTTAGGTTGGTTATTGAGATTTTAAGAGTTTATTTATTGCTCTTACTCTATACTCAACAACCACTTCTCCTTCTATACAATCATGTCTTTTGTGTGTTTTTGTTTTTTGTTGAATGAGACTTACACTGAGAGGTGGGTAGTAACCAGTTACATTTACTCAGTTACATTTACTTGAGTAACTTTTTGAACAAAATGTACTTTTAGGAGTAGTTTTACTGCGCTGCACTTTTTACTTTAAGTATCGCTACTCTTACTTGAGTAAACTTTCTAGCCACTCTACCTGCTATGAGTAACTTTTAACCAAAAATGCACCAGAGACAAAAACTCAGAGTTTATGTTAAAGTGAGACTTCTTGTTTGTGCACCAGCTTTGTTATTTTAATGTTATTTTCTATCTGCTGAGCTCATTGAGCCATTTGGAGGTCAAATGAACGTAAATAGTAAGTTTACTGTTTACTGGTTGTACTTTGCACTGTTCCAACATACTGCATATACATTATCTGCTGTAAGTATTGCTACGAAGATTTACATTGGGTAAAAAATGATTTAGAAAAGTGTTTTCTTTTGTCTTTACTGTATCTTTTATCTTTAAAATATTGATTACATAATTTGAAAAAATTAAATCATCAGCCTTTATGATTAGTTGCCTTCTTACTGAATACTTTTTTACTCTCACTAATTTTTTGGCTGACAACTTTTTACTTTTACTTGTTGAAGTAGTGCTACTCTTACTTGAGCACAATCTTTGGCTATTCTACCCACTTCTGCTTACACTTTTATTTTACTGTTTCTTTGGTCTGTTTTTTCTTTTTACTTCAGATAGATTGTCTTTGCTCATGGGCAATGCTGGTCTTGCAATTGTGTCTCTTATCTGGAAGCAGTTCTCCCAACATCATCTTAAAATGATCCTTATACAATGAGGTTAGGTCTGTTCTCTATTACTTATGCACATTAATTAAATCTATGCATGGCTGAGCCTAAGCATCTCAAGGGCCAATTAGAAAAATCTGCTATAGGATTCAGAAGAACAGGGCTGCCTGAAAATGTATCTCCAGCACACATATCGTGACATAAATTGCTGCTGAATTACTTTGTAGAACAGTGAACTTTCCTTTCTATTTAGCGCATTTGCTCAAACATCCACTGAACATCTGTGATCATCAAGCACTGCAAAGGAACGAGCCAATGTTGCTGTGTTATGTTCACCCATTTAACTCTCATGACATCCAGAGACCACCTTTGTTTAATTGTTGAAGACTTCCTGTACTGATGTGGATTCCTTCCAGGAGCACACCGCAGTCATTCAGATTAACAGCCCGTTCACTTCTGTTTACATGTAGCTTACATTCCTTTCATTTTGCAAGTGTGCCACTTGTTTTTTTTTTTAGACACATTGTCTTCATGGATCATGTCACAGGCGTTAGGGTCTCTTTTTGTAGGTTTTTGCAGATTGACACTGGTTAGTGTACAGTCTCCCTGTGACACTATTACATATATTTCTTATCTTTGTGAGAGGAAAATGGTGCTTTGGTATCACCTTTGCTATGCACTGTAGTATGTGCAATTGTTCATCACCTCCTACATGTTACAAAATATAATCATTTGACAACCCCAGCTCCAAATATAACCCTAACCCCAACCCTAATATACCACATATTTTTCTCAAATATCAGAGCAATGACCCAATAATAACATTGCTTAATGTCACAGGCACTGTCCTCGCATCAGCATGGTTGATGCTTGTAAATTACAGTGAAAGTTACATAAAATGTAATAGTGATTGTCATATTAGGTGAAATTGTCCTTCCACCCTGACAGTAGTAAATATATAATGTATTAAGAAAAGGGAGGTAAAAAAAATTCTCTGTGAGAGCAATATATAGAAACTGACTCTGTATTACAGTGTGGTGGGTTGCTTATTGGGCTTGTTTTATAATAAGGTTTTGCTGGCCCCGGACCCTAAAGGGTTTCTAAACAATCCAGTGCAGCCTCCTTCTTCAACAAAGCAAATAAAAATGCACCCAGGAATCTAAAAACCCCTAATCACATATTGGATCTTGCCCATTTCTGTCCAAATCACAGAGATGCCTATTCTCACTGGATTACTATTATCACAGGACGTCGGAGTTCAGCAAAATATAGTGGGTACTTGGCGGGCGCATTTTCACCTTACAAATTACTGACAGGGCCGATTTGCACGGATTAGAGGAAGCCGTCAGGGGTAAGGCCTACACAATCAGCCTCCTGAGAAGCCTTACCCCTGCCCCGATCTGTGCCTTACATATGTATGTTGTGAGATTGTTATAAAATAAAGTGACTAAGTTGTACAATGAAATTCGAGCCGAGGAAGTCACAAGACAGCGGGTCTGGGAAAACCTCCCCAGCGACGTCCCCACTCAGCACCCCTGCTCTCCAAAAACCCACCCGGAGAGGTAGGCACCACTAACAGCGCCACCAAAATGTGCGGGGTCAGAGGCTAGAGACAAGCGGCGAGGCTCCGAGAGCCATCCACAAACCAAAACCAACACCCCAACTGATTTTTTTTTTCCAAAGTGCTATCATCCCTAGTGCTAGCTAGGTAACAAGCAAACTGAGGGGGAAGGTGAAATTTTACATCCCAGATAGTGTAACAAGTCACATATCTGGCCCAACACCTCTGAACAGGTGTGCATAGCCTGTGCAATGTGAACAGAGTGTGCAAAACCCATCATGAATAATCTTTGACCTGAATTTTTGACCTGATCTTTGAATTTTGTATAGTATTAGTTTTAAATATGGGTTTCTAGTCATTTTGAAAGTTCCTAAACATATCTGAGACCAAGTGTTTTGTTCAAAATAGACTGGGAAATCCACCCAGATATTAAATCCTCGAGTTTAGACAATGTCCTGTTTAATTTAGACAATAGTTTTGGGGGGTTTAGAGCAAGGATCTCTAATACATTTAAATGCATTTGTAAACCAGCTTTAATGAGCTTTATTTTATTTTTATTATACATTTAATTTGTTGATATTCAAAGAATTTATTTTTGTCAATACCATATTGTATATTTAATGCGCACTTCTAGTGTTTATGCATCCAGTTAGCTTAGCTGTTAGCTTCAGTGTTAGCTGTTTATTGTAGCTCCACTGCTCTCACCGTGTTCTATGAAAATGGCGCAAGAAGCAAACTGCGTACAAGTTTATGAGAAGAAGATGGAGGCCTTAGTATAGAAAGTAATAAGACTAGAGTGGATTTGGGAGATTTTTTTCATGCAATCCCCGTGAGGAGCAGAAGAGCAAGTAATTTTTAAAAAGGGATTTAGGCGTTTCTTACTTACATTTCCAGAAAACAAAATCGCAGACTTTACCTTTAAGACTAGGGGTGGGAATTTGCGGGCACCTCACAATTCAGTTACAATTCAGAAAGCCAATATGTATATACAAATCTGTGTTGTGCCATTATCCATGGTTTTAAGTTATTTCATGTTAAAAGAAATAACTGTTACGTATTGTCCGGTGAATATCAGGACAATAGTTGAAAGGAATGGTTGACACGTTGCACACATATAGAATAAATGAGTTCAAGAATTTATTAACAGAAATAAATGAACATCCAGAGAACACCACTATAGAATGATGTTTATCTGAATTAACACTATATTTCAATCAACAAATCCCCTCTACAAGGTTGGTGAAACTTAACTAAACTACTAAGCTAAATTAAGATAAAAAGAAGCTAAGGAACTATGTACACACAAAAGAAACAAAAAGACAAATAAAATAATTAAAAACATTATCAGAATAATTCTGTGAATCCTGGCTCACTGCAGATCCAAGTTCTGTGGAATGAGGTTAAATTAGCTGAACTAATTTAAAACATTTGGTATGTGTTTGAACCCTTTTACAATGCAAATCTGAGATAGATAAAACATCATTTGAGGAAATAACATTTTAAACAATGATTTGCTCAGTAAAAATCAATAACCCTTGGCACACTTGATTTTATTGTTTACATTATTTTCATGAGTTCACCTAAGTTACACAAACACAATTAAATCGACATTAATCTTCCATATTAATGTGGTAATAATGCTCATGGTACTATCGAACGATGGCGGAGCGAAACGAAAAACAAACAATATGTTTAAAACGAACCGTAGTTACGTTAACTCAGTGGCAGCAGTAATGTTACCTGGGAAGCTTTTAAGCTCTGTTTGGTCGTGATGAGCAGACCGCACAACACTAACATTAATGTCCCACTGGTGTTTAAACCCCTCATTGAAATAAAGTTTGTCATAAAATGTAAAACACAGTGAAACACATCAGCATAGCATGATTTGAAGGAACCTACTGTGGCGTCTCTGCATTTGGGGCCAGTGGGGCCAGGTCCCACCAGATGACCCTGTGGAGCTCTATGTTCACAATAATCAGTGGGACAGGGTCGTTCTTTACATAGTAATATTGTATTCCCTTACCAATAAAATTCTGCTAGAAACGTGTGTCTCTATATCTAAGTCTGCCAGAATACTAAAAAGCTCACTAGACTAAATCCTCTTGAGTTGCCTTGATATTGGGGCGGGTCCACCAACGTGTGTTTAAATAATGAACATCTGAAATTACAGTGCGCAACACGCTCTCAGTAGGCAGAAGTGGGGCACAAATCATGTGGCCCCAAGCTCGGATTGTCCAATAAAAATACTTGAATTGTACACGTTACCTTTATGTTGTGCAGGATAGTGTGCGATCATCAGGGCAAGGCAAATTTATTTGGGTAGCACCTTTCAGTACAAGGACAATGCAAAGTGATTTACATGATTAAAACATTGGAAAATGAAAAAAAATGAAAAGCAAGTTGGAATAAAATGTAGGAAAATTTAAACAAAATAAAACACAGGAAAATGTAAACTAAAAGCAAATATTAATCTAGTGTTGGTTGTCCTTTCTAGCTCATTGAAGGATTGATGTGAAACTTTTCTATTCAATAAATTAACAATATGAGCAAGCCTTTATTTGTAATTTTATGTGTAAAAATTAAATTACGTTTAGCTCATATAAAATGGCATTTCTAGGGTGTTGGTTTATGCTAATTTATCTGTTTAATTTAACATTGATCAAAGTCGAGTTGTATGCATCGCAAAAAAGTTAGTTGATGCTAAAGCGTGTTGAGTTTTTGTGCCCCACTTAACTTATCATACCAGAGACGCCACTGCACGGGAGCAAAGCCCGTTAGCTCGGTCAAGCTTTAAAACACAATGAAAACACATTAAGTAAACCATTTTAAATGATTAATCCCCTACAACTCTCCCTATAACTTCTTTGCTAGACCTCTGTCTTTGTCCCGTTGTAGTGAATTACTGCAGGGTGAAACTGGTTCTTTGGCCAGGGGTGGGGAACCGGCTTGCTCAGGGGGGAAAAGGTCCTCATCTGTGAGGACCTTTTCTCCTGCAAAAACTGAGAAAAGGTTACAAGCAGCCTGCATCCATGGCTGTTGGCTGCTTGAGTCACAGAAAACAGACTTTACTCAGCTTGGTCGACCCTGCAATCTTAAAAAAATAAGCCACTAACCTTACCTTGGCGGAAATTGGCACCTGAGACTTGAGAAGAATCCAGTGGGAGGTCTTACATGTGAAGGCAGAGGTGTGGGGCATATACTTGGTCTTGGTCCAGAAATCAGAAACTGCTGAGGTGTCAGTAGAGGGCGGGGCAAGTAAATCCAGAGAATGAGGTCATAAGCAAGGCAAGCAAAGCACATTGGACCTCTGCTCACATAATGGCCTTTAAATAATGTGGTGCCATCTGACTGAAAAGCTTCAGTATATAAAGGCAAGTGAACAGGTGCACTGAATGGAGCTGATTGCATCGCTGCAGGAGGAGAGTGAAGTCGGCTTCACACTCACTACTTTCCCTGTGTGCTCCATCCGCTCACTGCAAAATGCGCAGCGATTCAGACGGGATACGTTCATGCGTCTAGATGGCACCGCCCCTTCCCTCCTTTATTTTGATACTCACCCAATCCGCTTTACACCTCCTGCGTCTGACTTCCTGTCTGACTCATCCAGTTTCCACAAAGAGCCTCGATCGGTATTTCTGATGGACAACGGAGGAGGGTTCTCAGTCATGCCGTAGCGCCGCCGTGCTGCTAGCATGGCGTTTATCTGAGACGTAACGGAAAACGCACGGATGAAAGGAGAATGTGTGAATGAGGGGTCAGAGGATCTTCTCAGCATCACAAATTTGTAAACTGTCCACCCTTATCTGCTTCTAAGTTCCTCCTTTTATATTCCTTAAAACCAACAGTTGTATACATATAACCATGCAAACTAAATCCAAGATTCCAGAAAGATCTGGTTTCTGCTCTTGATTTATGAAGATTTAAAATGTAAATGTTTTGTCACATTATATCTCTCTCTGAGAGCACACGCGTTTTTGAAGTCCAGACAAATCTGCTTCGTTTTTCCGGCGTGTTCAGCATGAGATGAGCTGGTGAGGGGGACAGAACATATGAACGCCTTCTTCCCGTTCTGGGCTTCCAAAGAATGTGTTTACAGTGGGTTTTATGAGGCGACTGAGGCACTTTCTCGCCTTGTCTCTCAACAGGACTCAAGAACTGAGGAATAGGAGGGCAGAGGTGTGCTGCATGGGGGCCACAGCCAGGCCTTATGGCAGGAGGCGCCCAGGTCTCACTGAGCTATAATTACATCCTGTAGGAGCCTCTGAGGTGAAACAGTTCACACAGAGACACTGAAAGGTAAGGTACGGAAAATCGGCAACTTGTGTTCATGGTTCACGCATAAATATAATTCTACATGTGCCGTATGTTGCATGTCACTTTTATCCACTTCAAGCTTTATAATGTAGGATTCTTTTTAATTGAAACTATGACTATCTGAGTTTAATTTAACATTTCTACTATATGCTATAAATTCTGACTGTATTCAATGTTGAAAATGTTCTTCAGTTGTAGAAACATGTATTTTTATGGGGGGTTTTTTGCAGCAAAATTGGCTCATTTTTACAAAGTAGGCTGACAGGAAAGGGGGTTTTAGAAAGGGGAAAGGAAAGGACCTCAGGCCGGAATCGAACCTGGGTCAGCCGCGTCAAGGACTGAGGCATCACTAAGTCATCATCGGAGCACACCCTAGAAACATGTATTTTAACTATAAACTAAGTGTGGAAATTATCCATATCAGCTTGTAGGGGAGTCTAGGAAACATGTACATTAAAAATAGTAAAAGACAGTTTAGTGCCAGATTGACAGACATTTTACCCTGGTGATGTTTATTAAAGCTACCATTTCTTAAAAAGTAGCTAATCTGAAACATGTACTGACAAACAGAGTCTGCTTCTTTGCTCATAAAGCTGAACTTCGTGTACTCCTAAAGTTTAAGAGCATGTGGCTTGTGGACCAGGCATGTTTTCTTTGTGCCTACAGGGGTGGTTTCTGAGCACTCGGTCTTCCTCTGGGCCTCCAAAAAGTTGCAGGTGATTATAAATCTTAACCACATGAATGAGCGTGTACATGGTTGTTTGTCTTTGTCTTGGTCATTTAATGAGCTGGCACCATGTTCATGGTGTCACCCACGGTGGGGGGCCCACCCCATGCCCTGTTCTACCTGGGATAGACTAGGCTTTGTAAAGGATAGAACAGATTAAGTAACACTTAAATTAAATGCTTAATGCTTTAGTTAGCAATGTTCAAAGCAGAACTTTTTTTTGTTTTAGTTATTTGACATGGGGCAATTGCTGATTATGTGTCCCAGTTAGATTCTTTACTTTGATAAAATCATTTCCATGGATGTACTGTAAAACCCACCAGCAATGTTTTATTTTGACAGTGTCAAATATGTTCTAGTCTGATTCCTGCAGCTTAGCCATAGTTTTCTGCTCCAACATGTGGTTATATTGGTAAAGAAATCTACTGTGCTGTGCTCTACCGTAATCTACTGTACACATCACCTAAAAAAAGCATCATTTGTGTCCAGAGACATATCTGACCTGATATATACAGCAGCAGTCTTTAACAAACTCTTGTCTTGCTGCTCCCATATAGGCGTTCATCAGGAGCTTTTTTAGCTCATGGTTACCATTTGTTTTGATAGGGATTCTTTACAATTTAGCTCTAAATATTTCAGCTAGATTCTAATTAACTAGTTGGTTGCAGATTAGGGCGGAAGCTAACAATTATTTTAGTAATCAAGCATTATTTTGATTATTCTAATGATTAGTAGAGTAATCACATAACAAATTGGCACAATCTGCTGATATTTAATTTAACTACTTGACATAATTTTATTAGTAGAAATCCATGAAGTAGAAAGGGCAAGTAAACGAATATCAATTCATTTTTTTTAGCAATTTTTTGTAGCAAAGGAGCCTTTTACAGCTAGAGAAAAGGTTCTAACATCAACATGTCAGAATCTCAGCCCTTTCTGGTTGACTTAACAGCAACACAGCGCTAGCTGCCTCTGATCAAAATGGTCACAAACAAAAAACACACTCTTCTTGTTTTGTTTTTTTAATCCAAAACTGGCAAGAAATGAAAGATAATTGCACACTGCCTATCAAAAAGGTAAACAGCTAATTAAAATTCTCTCTTGCCACATGTCGATGTGGCCCTGAGCAAGGTTGCCAAGGTCCCCAAGTTGCCCACCTGCGTATCAGTGAATGAATGTGTGAATGTGATTAGGTGAATGTGAGTCTATTTTAAAGCGCTTTGAGTGGCAAGTATAAGAAGAAAAGCTCTATTTAAATTCAGTCCATTTAACATTTTGATGCTGCTTCACTTTCAGGTGTCACTCGGAGTTATACTAAGTTACAACGTGACACGCTGACACACTCTCCACGGCTGTCTGCTGGTTTACTCACAGTAGAACATCTGCCCTCCTTGACTACAAATGCGTTTTATTTTTTTCCACATTTTTATTCACATTAAAAACTTAACAGTATACACTATAGAGATAATATTATATATATATATATATATATATATATATATATATATATATATATATATATATATATATATATATATATATATATATATATATATATATATATATGAGATAGATAGATAGATAGATAGATACTGACAAAATACTGACAAAAATGTCCTTTTTAGTTCATCTTAAAGTTTCTATGTGTTTTGTCATGATCCTTTGTCTATTTTGTCAGAATAAAATGGCTCATATGTATGTTGTTTACCAAGAAAATCCAATTCTATCTATATCTAATTTGTTTACAGCCGTTATAACAATTAGACTGAAATGATCCAATGGAATGTAGTTGTTGTTCTCATGTCAAGCTACTGCAGCACAAACAGAAGTACAGAGCAGAGGTCTGAGATGTGATGAGGCGTATCATTGCTTACCCCTTGTACTATTCTGCGGGCTACAAATTTTCCTTTTCATTCGTTGTGCCAACAGCTTTTATCCACAAGCGCTCACCCTGACGCCCGAGGCAAACGCAGTATATAATAGGCAGGTTAGCTGACAGAGCCTGGTTGCAGCAGAGCCACCGCAGGTTTTAACAAGCCAGCATTAAAATACAGCACACTCCTTGTCAATTTATTCAAAACAGAAAGTACAGAGGTTCTGTAGTGAAGTGAGTCATCAAATGTTGAAAAAAAGGCAATATTACAACAGTGTTCGTGAAACTATGTACATCAACGCAATGTGATACCTTCTGTATTTACATTTTAAGATATTTCTACAAAAATTTTATACAGTAGATTTTGAAGTATTTTCAAAATCTACTGTTTTCATTAGTTTTCAGTTGTGATCATCAAAATTAAAATAAATATACATGTGAAATATATCAGTCAGTGTGTAATGAATGACTACAATATACAAGTTTCACTTTATGAATGGAATTACTGAAAAATTCAACATTTTATGATATTCTAATTGTATGACCAGCACCTGTATTCCCTAATGCATTGCAATATAAATTATAGTATATAGCAACATATTTTTGTTTCATAAGGGGTGTGTTAAAACAAAAACCTTGGACAATATTGATCAAACATGACTGGGTTAAGGCTTGATCACATGCTCTTACTCCACAAAGTACCTCTTGGTTCCCCAGGCAATGTTTGACAGAAAATCACAGTAAAATAATTACAGCAGCCTTCCTATTACTGAAAACATTCTCCTTTAGACACAGTCCTAATCTTATGAGAAATGAGACCCAGAAAAAAAATCTTTAATCCCTTCAAAATGATCTGAAAGGGGCCTGGATTAGAGCTTTTAGTCCAGTTGATGCTGCAGATACTCGAAGATAATTTGAAGGCCATTGGGGTAACTTCAACAGTGTGCTTTCCCATGCTTTTCTTGAACTATTTCTTCTGTTTTTTAGGAATTGCCCTGCTAATAGAAACCAATGCCAGGAGGGAAAAACATTTTACTTATATTGCATATTTGGCCACACATGTCAAGCAACATCCACTTTAATGACAGGCTGTCAAAAGCATTAAACTGCCCTTTGCATCCAAAATTCTTCCTGATTTTATGTCTTTCTTTATACAAATCATGTACATTAATCCAACAGCCTATATGACATTACTGAAAATGTTAATGATCAGGTTCAAGAGTCCCTCTCTTAATGCTCACATGTCCGTTGTAAGTGCCTCTGGTCGTGACTACTTCTTATTTTGGAGCAAGCATTAACTTTTTTAAGCTGCCTAACCTACAGTGGCTGTTTGAATTGGACAATTTTGCTCACTGTGTGCATTAGAAGGTTTGACCTCTTATTCGTTCCTCTGACGTCTATTTTTGGATCCTGACTACAGCAGACCATCCCCAACATCCCCAAAGGGCTGTGGTTGTAAAAATGCTTAACCACAGTCTTCAAACATCTCAATTCTGCTCTTGTCAACAGTTTGCAAAAGCATTCATGCGCTTTTTAATTCTTTAAAATTTTAACACATTACAGCTTCAAACCTCTGTTATATTTACTAGGATTCTCTGTGATGGAAGAAAAAAAAAGTAATGCATATTGTTACCTAAGCAAGGTGAGTTGTAACCTTTAAAGATTTTTACAGCTAAAAATACGAAGTGTGACACATTATTATTTAGAGCCCCTTGAGTCAGCGCTTTTCAGACCTTGTGGAGCAATTGCAGCTGCAAGTCCTTTTGCTGTGTCTCACTACCAGCTTGCAAATCTAGCAATGGAATATTTAGCCCACTCTTCTTTGCAAAATAGGTCACACTCAATGAGATTGCATAGATTGAACATCGTTTTCCTAGTCTTGCCACTGGTTCTCTAGTGCATTTAGGTCTAAACTTTGAGTAGCCTATTCTAGCACATGAATATGCTTATGCTTATGCTGTAGCTCTGGCTGTGTATTTAGGGTTGTGTACCTGAAGAAAAGCATTGCCACACCATGATACTGCTACCACCCCATTTCATCTTAGGAATGGCGTGTTTAGAGTGTTTTCCATCCCACACAAGGTAACGTTTTACCAGAAGGCCAAAACCAATGTTTTGGTCTCACCTGACTGGAGCACTTTCTTTCCTGTGTTTGTTGTCACTGGCATGCCTTGTATGGTATGTCTATGCTTGACATATCTGCTTCCTTAGTCCTCTGATAAAGCTGTTATTTTCACTAATGTTCTCTATGAAACCACTGAGGCCTTCACAGCTGTATTTATGTGAACTAATAGTGAACCATAGCACATTACAACGAGTTAGTATAAGTGGATGGGTCAGCATTTCTTCCACTCATTGTTTTTTAGCCCCCAAAGTCCAAGGTTAGAAATTAGCACTAAGCTAAAGTAGGTGAGGCTAATGGCCACTGGGAATGCAAGAAACCCAAGTGCTAACCTAAACCTAAATTGTGTAAAAATAAAAATCATTCAGGGCAGCTGCAGTTCAAAATGTTTTGGAGTTCTGATCAACAGCAGCAAAATGGATCATGCACCATTTCTTTAATGATGACGCCGGCTGTCTGTTTGCTGAAGGGTAGCATTTAAAAGCTTGATGATTTATAACACACTGAATTGTCTCTGACCTTGGAGTTGCTGATCATTTTGAATCAGCTTTTAAACTATTTAGACCCTGTAGCACATCTGAGAGCTGTTTGTTCAGAATTCACAGAACCAGAACTAATCAAGCGGAAGCGACATTTACATGCTTTCTATTCTCCTGAGCTCTGGCACCAACTTTCAGAAAACCCAAGAAATGCAGCAACTGATGGCTGCTTTACATCTCTGGTTCCAGCAACTTACCCACAAAGGTCCTATTTTGCTCTAACATGTCACTGTAATCATAACAAACCTTATAATTTGTTTTAAATTAGCAATTTGATTATTGTTTTCTTGTTATGCGATGTTTACATTTCACTACTATTGTTTTAATCTATAATGTGTCTTTAATTAAATTATTTTCATCTCTAGTCCTTTTCCTTCCTTGTAAAGAAGCTTGAGTTACCTTTTCTATAAACAGAGCTACACAAACTCACTTCACTTGCCTACAACCAAATAATAGATAATGTGGTAAGCACATGTTTCTCCCGTTTAGACGTTCCTCAGTTGTGCTGTAATAGCTGTTTTGGATCTTCTCCTCTCAGATCGTGTGCCCATGAGGTCATCCATGCTGGTCCTGTTCCTCGTCTTCAGTGCCCAGGCTGTGGCCACCATCAGAGGGGTCTGGTGCGGCACCACAACAGCACAACAGAACAACCCCACCTCCATTCCCACCGTGGACCCTAAACTCTTCAGTAAGCGCCACTACCTCTCACCCAGGGTGCACTTCAGCTCGCAGCCCCCCGATGCAGAGCCGGCAGGGGAGCAGGGACTCAGCAGGAGGACTCGGAGGCGAGCGGGGATACCTCAGCACCGGGGGGTGTACTCGGTGTGTGAGAGTGTTAGTGTCTGGGTGGGCAACAAGACCAAAGCCACAGACATCTCAGGCAATGAGGTGACAGTGCTCCCAGATGTGAACATAAACAATGTTAACAAGAAGCAGTATTTCTTTGAGACGACCTGTCACAGCCCTCGCTCTGGAGTCTCGGGCTGTTTAGGGATTGACGCGAAGCACTGGAACTCCTACTGCACCAACTCGCACACTTTTGTGCGAGCGCTGACTTCATTCAAGAACCTGGTGGCTTGGAGGCTCATACGGATCAACGTAGCATGCGTGTGCGTGCTCAGCCGCAAATCCTGGCGGCAGTGAAGACTCATCCACAGGCCGGCGCACCGAACCCAATATAGACGGACACAGTGAAATGCAGACAGGTGTGTTTCTGCATATAACTTATCACCAAAGACGTCTCACCCTCTGCACAAAGTAAATTATTATATGTGTCAAAGTATCAGGACTGCATGCATACACATCAGACCTGGGTTAAAGAGTGTCTCCAAGTAGTTTTGTAGCCAGCGAAGTACTAACAGGATCGGGAACGGGTTTCAATCAGCTGTGGTTTACCAAAGAGCCAGTTTCTTGGAGTAAAAATGTTCTTTTGCAACTTTAAAGCATTAGACTAAGTATTGTCTACAGCAAAAACTTGGAAATTCAAAAAAGAGGGTAGTAAAAAAACACATAGCCTATACTCTTTAAGAGTTTTCTAAACTTGGTCAGAGTTGTTAGCAGAGTTTATTAACAATATAGTACAAACTGATTCTAGCTATTTAAAGTTACATTAACATTAGAACGGTGTCATTGTGTCTTGGAAATATTTAGTAAAACACGGTGCTGTGAAAGAAAATAGTTTTGTTTGTTTTTATTCCATTTTATCAAATTTGAGATCATTAAACAAATGATTAATGATTTGTTCAGGCGAAGATAACCAGAGTGAATACAAAAAAACTGCTATGAAATTGTGATTTCATGGCATTTCTGGCGGCAGACATTTGAGCCACCAGAATTCACAAAGATCCCTGTTTAGTTGTTGAACCATTTTCAGTAAAACTGAATGAATGTCTGGTTTCCTCTGATTTAAGCCTGTTGCATGATTTTATTAATTAATGGAAAATGCTATCCACAATCAGCTGGTCTTATATGAAAATACAGTTGTTATCTTTATCATATCATGAAATAACCGGGATTAAACACTTATTCAGTTTTCCTGCTCCCGCCCAGGCTTGATTACAGACAGACAAGAACAATAAAGAAATCCCTTTAGTAGGATCTGTCTGACAACAGGTTCAAATATCTGAGAAAGCTACAAGTCATGTACAAATCTACAGAAATCCAAGAACAGATAAGACACCATAACATCTAATAGTCTGGAAAGGTTTACAACGTCATTCTCAAGGCTTTGGGATGCCAGTGAACCACAAGAATGGCCAGCCTACCAAAACAATTCCAAAATCCTATTGATGACTCATGAACCCAGAACAACATTTAGAGCTCTGAAAACCTCACTTGCCTCAGTTAAGGTCAGTGTTTTTGATTAAAAAAAAAAAGAAAAAGAATGGAAAAAAATTGCATTGATGTGAAACTTACAAAGCAAAACCCACTGCTGACAAAAACAACACAAAGACTCATTTATAGCTAGGGTTGGTGATGTTTCCTTAAGTTTCTACAAGTCCCTTTTTGAATAACTGCGCATGCACAAGACCGTCTCACCTTGCTCTTCCACTCTTCAGGGGGGATCAAGTGAAAAAAAAATAATTCCCAAATCCACTCTGGTCTTATTTCTTTCTACTGAGGCCTTTCTCTTCTTCTCATAAACATGAACGCTGTTTGCTTCATCCAAGTCTCAGTCATGTTCAAAGTATACGGTGAGAAAGTCTACAATAATTGAATTGAATTGAATTGAATTGAATTGAATTGAATTGAATTGAATTGAATTGAATTGAATTGAATTGAATTGAATTGAATAAACGGCTAACACTGAAGCTAATCTAGCCGCTAAGCTAACCAGAAACATAAACACTAGAAGTGTGCATGCGCAGCCAGCAAGCAGAAACTAACAAGGAACGAGCGCACACATTGGCATTACGTGAGCATGTCAGAATGATTGCCATGTGAGACAACCAACAGATAAGGTGATTTCCCCAGAACTTCAGGGACAGAGGAGAGTGAGAGCAGGACCAAAATTCTGACCAATCCCTGCCATTCGGACCAAACAGCTGGGGATGGGATTGGTCAGAGTTTTTACAGGCCTGCAGCTCCCACAGAGATCTTTTTTTTTTTTTCTGAATACATAATGTATTTACTACTTTCAGAATGTTTTACCCAGTATAATAAAAAGTGTTTCTGAACAGGATTACCAACTACAGCTTTAACATTTGCCAAAAAAAAAGAACTATTGATGATGCCCCAAATATTTTGTGGCCTTTAGGGACATAAGTGGAAATGTTCAGAAGGTATGCATCCCATTACATTTGGCGTAGAAGTAAATTTAAAAACATCTGGATGGTCATGAAAGTTGAAGTTTTTGTTGTTGTTGTTGTTTTTTAAAAGATTTATGAAAAAAGCATTGCTGATACCAGAATCCATCCTTCAACTCAGCAGTGATGCCGATTTTGTCGCACTCAAACTTTTAGTATTCAAAGAAAATTGCCCACAAGGAATTAAAGGACGAACTTGTTTCCTTTCATTCATAATTAATGATTTGTTTTCTCTGCTGAGGGGATCAGTAACTAGTTGGTTGCGGTCTAAGCCTATACCACTAGATGTCACTAAATCAAAGTAAACTAAGTACAATTTGAAAATAATATACATGTATATTATCTCACAGTGTAAGCTATACAGTTAAGTTTTCTTTTTATTTACTGATTCCAAAATGTCACTTCAAATAAATAAGTAAATAGATAAATAAAAGCCCTAAGGCTAGCAAGAGCTTTTTGTTTTTTTCTGATTGTCCCTGATGACTGACTAATCAAGAAAGAATTAGAAGATGTTACTAAATGCCCAGAGAACGTCTGATCATTTTAACCCAGTAGCATTTTAAGTGAATTCAGTTTTCTCATAACATTTTGTATGATGAAGATCTTAAAAAAAACACAAAACTATCATAAAATTAGCCCCATACCTGCAGACACCTCAATTAACTTGTAATTCAATAGATATTTTTACAACCAATAACATTTTACATCGGAAAAAAGAATTATACTGTACTTATTTCCAGATTTGGACAAAGAACCTGACTTGCAGACCAAACCACAGCTGCGCTGTAAACCACAGCTCCTGAAAACACAGCGTTTCTGTTTACAAGATTTTGGGACTATAACTTTCACAAAGCAGAGGCTAAAATCTGCGATGTTAATAGCAGCTGAGTCAGTAACGCAAAGCCCTGTAAAAGTTTTGGCACAACAACACAGTCCAACTACTTGTAATCATTCCAGCCTCGCTGTTAACCATCTTACAGAAAGCCTGTCTTGCTGAGAAAGACAAATAAAACTCTTATTTTTGATACAACTTAACCCAGGTCTGTTATAAGCGATTTGTTATTTTTTTTCGAATAAATAATTATGTTTATATTGTTATTTATTAAACATATCCAAACATAAACTGTGCATTTCATTGAATTCTCCCCGCATCTAACAAGGAACGGTACAATAAAATGCACTATAGCTATGCAAGTTTTGAGCAAAATTGTGATAAAATCCATGTTTTAACTGTCATTACCTTAATTTATTGCTTTGGCTGGTCCTTATGTTTATTCTTCTCATCATCATTCCACAATCGATATGAAACAACTAGTTTAAGTTACAGCCATTAAAAAAAGAAAGCCTGCGAATGATTCATGAGGCCTACTCACTGATTATATCACGGCTGTTCTTTTTTTTGGCAGTGACATTTCACTGTTGTCAGCACACGAGAAATTGGACTGCTGGCATCCACTCAGTATCAGTTGTTGTTGTTGTTGTTTTTGGGTTCACAGCCCAGTTCTGTATCACGACTCGTGCTCATGAGCTAGTCCTGTGTGACTCCGGCTCGGAGGGCAGGAGGTAAACTGAAATGAGCAGAGGAGGGTGGAGAGGAAATGCTTCACAATAAGCTATCACATTTTTAATAGTTTCTAACTAACGTGAATGCAGCTTTTCAGCCAACTTTCATGAAGCTTAACACCGACTCAGCCACAGGAGATGCTCCTCCAAAGCAAAATGCAACATTTCCCTCTAGAGGGCAAAAGCTGTAAGTAAAACGAGTCAGAAATTGACCTCTTAAGCGATGTTAATGTTACTGAACATGGCCTGTGGAAAATGATTCTATTGTCTATAGATAAACCAGAAATAACAGTCTGGGTGGTAAAATGAGAAGTCCAGGCATGGCTGTTTCCTTACGCCCTAAAACAACTCAAGAAGAAATAGAAGAAATGTTAAGCTACTTGTAACTACTCCTGCAGGCTCTACATATAAAGTAAACAATATGCCTTGTACAAACTGGTTATAGTAGGTCAAATTTAATTTAATTAATCAGATATATTTGTAAAAATTGCATTCTCACATAGTCAAACTTTATCTACCATTTTTCATTGCAAGAGTTTGACAAATGTGACACTATTGTAATAATAACCATTAATTTATCATGATGTATCCATGTTCATAAATATTTATTAAAGTAAAGTTAAATATTGGAGATGTAGTCACGTTTGTGAGCTAGCAAAAATATGTTTTCCCTTGAACTTTTTTCACATTTTGCCTCTTTACAACCACAAACTTCAATATAGTGTACGTTACTGAGATAGACCAACACAAAGTGGATGGAGCTTGATTTTGGTTTTTAGATGCATTTTACCAATAAAAAATCTGAAATGTGTGTTTTTGTGTCATCGCCCCTAAGAGGATATTTGTAGAACAACCTGTCACCGTTTTCACAGCTGTAAGTATCCGGGGATCTGTTTCTAAAAGCTTTTTAAACTTAGAAACTGAAAAAGTTTTCCCATTCTGTTTAGCACAATAGTTTAAACTCAGATTGTATGGAAAGTATCTGTGAAAGGTATTTTCTTTATTTATTTTTTTTATTCAGGTCTGGACTTTGACGGGCCATTTAAAACCATGAATATGCTTTAAAGTAAGCTGTTCGATGCAGCTCTGGTTGCATGTTCATGGTTGTTGTCTTTCTGTAAGGCGCAGCTCCACCGCAGCCTAAGGTTTTCTTACAGTATCGCCCTGTATTTCTATTAATCCCCGTTTCCATCAACACTGAGCAGCTTCTCAATTCCTGCTGAAAAAAAGGACCGTACAACCTAATGCCACCACCATGTACCACTGTGGAGAAGCCAAGTTTATGTGCAGTGTTAGAAATCATCTGAGAGCAGCTTCTTCCACATTTGCTGTGTTCCCTATGTGACTTTTGGCAAATGGCTAGACTTCCCACCGCTTTCTTGCAACACATTTTTGTTTTTCTTGTCACTCTTCTATAAAAACAGTATTTCTGGGGTGTGAAACTATTAATTCTCCTGTCCACACTTTCTTCTGAATAATGAGAAGCATAATTAATATTGACTGACTCCTCGTCAGTTTAGGTGGAGGGCCATGTCTCAGTAGGTTTGCAGCTGTCTTAGACTCTATATCGTTGGATGATGAATTTACTTATCAAGCAACTCAATTTTATTCAGAGTATTGAGTGACTCAGGGGGTTCGACGTGCTTTTAAGATTTTCTGTTAAAGTTACACAGCGATGTGCTCTTTTCCTTCCAATTTACTTGTATGCTCCTCTTTAGGTTGGTTTATCGCATACAATCTCAATAAAAACGTTGAAGTGGAAGTCATAAAGGGTTTTTTCATGTGATAAAATTAGAAAAGGTTCAATGGTTAACGTTTTCCCAAGCACTAAACCTAAATGCAGGTATATAACTTTATTCATCCGTTGCTGGACAAAATAATAAAAGTTTCAGAAACAGCTGCCATTCGTGCGAGTCTAACCACAATTAATGGACATTGTTGACATTTCTAACTTTGTCCACTAGATGGTACCAATGAAATTTGAGTAATATTACTCTTCATAGATTGTATTTTTCCTGTACACCTTATACAAGAGGTCTTAATACTGATCAGAAAATAATGCATTTGATGCTTCAAAAACATTTTTTTTTATTAATGATGAGCCTGTAATGAGCCTGATTTTATCTTCTCTCCTTTTGTACTTTCACCTGTTCTCCCTTTTAGCATTTCGTCTCATCTTTTTCTCTTCTTTTTGCTCTTCTACCTCTCCGTTGATCATGAAATAGTCCCTGAATAAAATCTAATAATAAGGCTTTATGCAGATGTAAATCAAGCAGAGCGCTATGGCGAAAGCACTAGGCTCCACTTGTAAAAGTAAAATCTGCTGGGCTCTCATTGGCATTAAGACGGGAATTCTTAATGCTACACTGCCTGACAGGACACAAAAAAAGAAACAAAAAGATGAGCCTGTAACATATAATAATCCAAGTGTTAGGGCTCTAGTTTCTTCCGACACAGATTGCCTTTCGACACCTCGACTGTCGCTCCCTCAGTGTTTCACTTAACCGCATAAGATGATGCTGATGCAATCTCAGGAGCATTAATTATTTTACCGTAATTAAACTTCTGATGCCTCTTGGATGAGGATGACTCATAGTTGCAGCATATGGCGATCAGATTACACCATAGTGCCCAATTTGAATGTGGAACACAGCCAAAAAAAAAAAAAAAAAAAGTTGAGGAGGATGGAGAGAGGGTGACTATGGAGGGATAATGGGATTTTCACTCCATTAAACCCAGAGGATATGATTTCAGCTTTGGTGTAATGTTTTTTTCATTGATAATTACACGACACTGTTGGATGATCAGACTGATATTAGATGAACATTAAAGCAGTTGAATGATTTTACATTGTCAGCAGAGTCAAACAGGAATTATCTCTCTGTCCGTCCTTTATTTATCTAAATAAATAAATAAATAAAAGCACTAGGCAGTGATGTGATGTGTCCCGTGATCCACTCAAATGGATACTAAGACAGTGGTGTCGCTGTTTCCCTCCCACTTTATTGCAGAAAACAAAGGAAGCACAAAAATGGGAAGCTTTGATGTCAGAGTGGGTGAACCCGAGCTGACCCCCTCCACCCTGCAGAGATGACAAACAAGAGCTTTGGTTATGGGCCATGTTGGTCTTGTATGCGGAGGAATGGCACGGATTCTGACACAAAATGTTCATAGATTTTCCACAGACTGAAGCACATATCACTCAAAGCTTTTTTTTTTTGTAATGTTCCACAGCAAAATTAATGTTCATAATATACAAGGTTTACTGTAGCTTCTACGCAACAGCTGCTGCTTTAGCTCAACGCTGCATGTGAAAAATAACAAGAACAACAAATAAAATGTTGCCATTTTTTTTATTTTACGTACCCCGAGGAAGGCTGTGAGTAACAAAAAATGATTTTTGATTGAAGATGAACGATGTTTGATATGGTTGAGTGAATATATATATAACAAATCTTTACTCAGAAATTAACAAAAATTGTAAATCCAATGAAAACGTGAACGCTTAAAGAGGTGAGTTTAGCGCGTTTGTTTCTACTTTGGTGAAAAGTAAAAGCAAACTATGAAAAAGAGGCTGAACAGCAACACAGTCCCCTCACATAAAAGGTTCAGAGTGGAGTTTGAATGTTCTTCAGATTTCTTAATCTTGACACCATTGATCTACCATCAACCGATACAACGAGTGTCTTCAGCTATGTCTGCAGGAAAACTACTCCCAGCAGAGGTTGACTCTGTTTTGAATAGAATTTTTCAATTGAAGATTAGAAACGTCTTCATAGGTTTTACAACATTTAAGGTTTGTGGAATGTCTGTTAATCTGTGTTTAAGGTGCACACAAGTCCATATTTTCATAACAAACAGTAACATCAATGACTCTTGAAGGACAGAGCAGTCCATCCTCGCTTCAGTTCAAATGACGTATGCAGACACCTCAATATCTTGTCACTTTACAAAAACTTTTATGGTTTTAATTTTGATTTTATAGGATTAACCAATACAAAGTAGCGCACTATTGTGAAGTGGAAAGGAAACGACACATCGTTTTTAAATACTTTTACAGATGAATGTCTGGAACACGTGGAGAGAAATTGTACTCACCCTCCAAGACTTGGATGCTCCAAAGTAAAATCCAGTGCAACATGATATATTGCTTTAAGATGTCTCCTAAACTTTAAAACCCTGACCTTGAGCTCCCGCGTGTTACCTTGCGACCGTGATACTTTCCTCAAGACATCATGCACCTTTGTGTGTGCTGTTTATATTCCGGCGAGGCGGAACGCCACCAAAGCAGCGAGACACATTTCAGGCCATGTGCGTTCTGATTTACAGAACAAACCAGATAACCCGGTGCTACTCTGAGATCCTAACTATCGCTGCCTGAATAAATCTGTTCAATCAATTCAGACCACGACATAATCCAGTTTATACCCACCTGTCAGCTTTTAAATTGAACAAAACTAAAGCCCGCTCCGTTAACGTGTGGTCAGCTGATAAATTAGCACGATTGAAAGGATGCTTCCTAAGAAACAGATTGAGACATTTGCTCGCAGGATTGAGATATCGACACCGTTTCAGAATCAGCCGATTGCCAGATCTCTTTTTGTGTTGATTCAACTGTGCAAAAGAAGAACACCAAGAAGAACCCAAATAACAAGCCATACATTGGAAATAAAGGAATCTAATAGTTCTTCATGCCTTCAAATAGCCAGCTAATTAGGGCGACTGGGCAGCAGCGTTGAAAACAGCTGGAACAGGATCCTTCGAGGTCGGACATCAAGACCCTGTGAGATTCTGTCCGCAGCTTGGTCAACATGGACGCCTGTGTCTGCTAACCATGATAAATAACTTGTATTTGAATTTTCAGCAATGATTTAGAAATATTTTTGGAGGGGGTTAGTCGTAATCTGCACCGAGACAGAATTTGAATCAACCCACAAGCAGTCAGCAGGGTTTTTAAATCAATGCACACTGATATGGCAACAGGGCCGGACGATAGGTCTGCCTTTTGTTATAAAAACATGCGCAGAGGAACTCACACCAGTTTCGCGTCATCTTTTCCAGCGCTGTTTTGAGACTCATTCTGTTTCTGAGCTTTGGAAAAAAAATCTGTAATCATCCCAGTTCCCTATTAGGTTTGTCCCCAGGTGAGCAGGGATTATTGACCAGTAGCTCACACCTCCAATGTGATGAAGTCCTTGGAAAAACCTTTGCTTAATGATCTACATATGGAGGTGGAGCCACTCCTGGATCAATACCAATTAGCATATAAAGGAAATGGACTACAAGTGATGTCATTTTAATTTTAATGCTTCTGGTTAAAATACCTGGAGAGTCCTTTTATGCCTGCAAAGCTGTTTTTTCCCCCATTTTAGCTCTGCTTTTAATTCAGTCCAGCCACATATCCTTTTGAAAAAAGTGATTCAGTTGAATTTGAATCTATTCATAATTAAATGCTGTCATTCTTTCCTGTCCAACAGGTTGCAACAGGTGAAATTTAACTCTGTGTTATATAACACTGCCTTCAGTAATACTGGTGCTCCTCAGGGCTGCGTCTTGTTTTTTCTTCACATACACAAATGACTGTGTCAGCTCTCATCCAATGTATGTGTAGTGAAATTCTCCGAGGTAACTGTCATACTCAGCCTGTTAAACACGGATTTCAACTCAAGAAGCAACACTTTTGGCAGTCGACGGGTTTGTGAATATGTGGGACTTTCACCAACTCCAAATTGTACAGAAAAGACAGAGCAAAGGCTGATGGATCCAGGGTCGATTAGATCTCTTCCCCGCCGCCGTACATTGATAAAACACCCAGAAGGTAAACTTCAAATATCTGGGAGCGGCCTCAGCTGGCAAACACTAGTGGAAAGTGTTTGTGCCTGGATCCACCAGTGTCTGCACTTTCTCTGCAGACTCTGCGGAGCGTTTAGGTTTTTTGACAAGAAACGATGAAGATGTTTTATGTAGCAACTGCTGAGTCTGTGTAAAGAATCAATGTTGCATTTTATTACTAAACTAATGATAGACACCAGATTTTATATAATATTTTTATTTCAAAAATCCACTTTTTAGCTCTTAAACACAGTTTGTTATGTACTTGCAGTCTCTGGGAAAGCAAACACATTAAATGTGTTCCGGGAGCTGCGTGGAGAGATTTATATTCTGTTTGGGTCTTAAATTACAAGCCATTCAGTTTTCTCTGTGTTCTACTGAGTTTTTGTTTTTTTGTTTTTTACACTTACATCGCAGAATTTGCTGTGGAACTTCTAAACAAGGTAATGAGCTTCCTGCATGCCAGTCTCACAAATCCAACATTTTTATCTCTCTGAGCAATTTTGTAGTCCAAGCTGAAGGATGTGTAAGGGAACATCTCCACCTAATAATGTGGTTGTTGATCCGGAAATTAACGAGGCAATTAATAAAGCGCAGTGTCAAAGGATGAGTTTTAACCCACGTATATTAAAAAGTGTTGATTAATATAAAGCATGTAATAATACACGGACCTTGATCGCTTCCACCAGGCAGACGTTTCTGTCTGGCTCTTCGAAAGAAGAAGCATGCGTCAACTTAGCAATCTTATACGAGAACTGTGCATCTATCAGGTAGGCTTAGACCAAACAAGGTTCTTCCATGGGAACTGGTCTGGCACAGTCATCTGTTCTTCATCAGATGATAATTTCCCAGGCAACAACGATTATTTTGAGCTCATTTACATCTGCTTGTCTGCACCTATGCGACTACTTCACCCGTATTTGACCTCATCACCTCCTCACCTTTTCAGATGCTTCCAGTCTGCTACACATCATCTATAGGAGGAACCTAATGCTAATGTCTGCCACCTTTGTGCACAACTCATTTTCTGAGGCAGGGATCACCAACCTTTGAGAGGATGAGAGCTACTTCATCGGTACTATGTCTTACGAAGGGCTACCTGTACTGACCTTTGAACTAAAGAGTCACCTTAACTTCATGTAATATAAACATGTTTTTAATGCTTTCAAGTCTATGTAAATGCAAGTATCATCAAAAAAGGACGAACTGAATAAAATAGCATTTTAAATGCAGCTCACTGGAGGGTTTTGTTATTTCTGAACAGGCTTGAGGGGCACCACATGTGGTCCTTGGCCTCCATGTTGGGGACCCCTGTTCTAAGGACTCTGCGTCTGAAGTTTATGCTCTGTGCTCGCATTTAGTTTTGTCGAGTTTCAACGTCTATGCTTCAACATCATTTTAACCTTTTAATTATTCTGCTTAAAGCCTTGCTTTTAATTAATAGCATAAGCTCTTGCATAACTTTTTGCCTTATGTAACTATATAAATTAACTTAAGCAAAGCTAAGAAATATAATTAATTCCACACAGATGCCAAAGCTCTAAGTGGATAAGTAATCGGTTTCTCGTTAAACCATCCCCCAGCATACCCCAAAAATGGCCGGAGGGTTCATGTAGAACGTTCTGCAACCTGGAGGTGGGCGTGTCAAGTGACCCCTTTAGATTTTAAATCACACCAAAACAAGTTGCTCTCAGACGCACCTCAGGGGTAAAAAGGGGGAACGTGGGGGATAAGGTGAATAAAGAATTCAGACCAAAGCACTGCAGTTCCAATTTACATAGACCACAGTTGAGTGATTTAAGTGTGAGAAAGAAGAACTATAAAGCATGATATGTCCCCGTTAAGGTAAGGCATCACGTGTGTGTTTGGTAATTGAACAGTCAAACGAAGGGCTCAGGCTTTAAGCTTTATCAGGAAAGCAGGAAAGAGTACGACTGCAACAGCTCCTTTTACTGCAAAAACTTTTTGAAGCGGCGACCCTCAGAAAGGCAAACAGTATTTTATCAGCCACTCATGTTCTCCACTCTGAATACACATTAATGAGCTCAGGAGGAATTAACAGGGTGAACAGAACCGGGTACAAACATTCACTCATCCCATCACATGTTAAGTTCAGCGTTTAGTACGAGCTGAACTTCAGACAACCTGTAAAGTCATGCAGTATCCTTATATAAAGTATCCTTTATATAAGGAAGTATCCTTCGAAGTATCCTTCGGTTTTAACCAGAAGGATACTAAATTTAGTTCTGTTCTTACTGCATACTGTTAACCTGTTTAACCAACTTTTTTTTAATAACGACCACAGCTTGTGAAGTTACAGAACTGTGTGTCTGATCGGCTGATGCGTGATACTGGGGCCCCCCAGGGAACTGGGCCGTCTCCCTTCCTCTTCATCGCCTACACTGCAGACTTTAAGCACTGTTCCTTGTCATCTTCAGATTTATTCAGAGGTCACAGCTATAGTGGGGTGTGTTGAGGGGGGACAGGCGGAGGAGGAGTGTGGAAAACTGGTGCACAACTTTGCGATGTGGTGAGGGGTGAACCGATTACAGCCGAACACAGAAAAGACCAAGAAAATGGCGGTCGCAAAGAAATCTCGGTCCACATCTGTCCTCAGGGACAGATGTGGACAGATGTCGTATGACTTGGTGTGAGCCTAGACTGCAAGCTGCAGCTGACTACGAACACCGAGGTAATTTACAAAAAAGGGCACGAGTAGACTCTACCTACTCTGCAAGCTTGGGTACTTTCATGTCTGCAGGATGCTCCAGAGGTTTTATCAATCAGTAGTGGCCAGCTCCCTCTTCTTTGCAGTGCTGGGCTGGGTGCTGGGTGCTGGGTGCTGGAATTAAGGGGGAGGACTCAAACAGACTTAGCAAACGCATAAAAAAAAGCTGAATCCGTTGTAGGGACCAGACTGGCTCCACTGGAAGAGAGAGAGACAGCATGCTGGTGAAGATCAGAGTCGTTATGGACAATGTTTCTCACCCACCTTCACGGTGCTGAAGACAGCCTGAGGAGCAATCACAGCCAAAGGCTACTGCAGCCCAGATGTGTTAAGGAGCGTCATAACTGCCCTTTTCTGCCTGAGGCTGACAGACTTTAAAATCTTCATGTAGCCTCCGGAACTGTGCGCCCTAGATAACCATCATTCTTTTTTAGTTATTTTATTTTGTTCTGTGTGTGTGTTTTTACGTTTTTAGTGACTTTTTTCCATTATTGTTGTTGTGCGTTATGATGGGACAAATTAATTTCCCTTTTTGGGGATCAATAAAGTTTCAATCAATCAAAAGTGTTTGCTATTTTTGTATAGTAATAGTAATAGTAATAGTAATAATGAATGAAATGGTTTTATCTACAGTATTTATCTGTCTATATGAATTTATGGATGAGTGCAATAAATGTCGGTGCTGTAAAATCCTCAGTCCAGAGCAAATTTGTCCTTCGGGAGACAAATAAAGATGATGGGCTGTGTTCTGGGGTAGTTTGCATTACAGCAGATCTGGTGAAATCCTGACTGAATACAGTTGTTGACGAACAGCAGATATTTCACGCGACTGCAAATGCTTCCTTCACCTTCCAGTTCGAACTGGAAGGTGGAGGAAGGTCAGATAAGATGAAATTGAGCTTTTGGGCCAACATGCAAAATGCTACATATGGTGAGAAATTAACATTGCACATCATCCCTAACACACCATCTCCATTGTGACACACGGCAGTGCCAGTACCATGCTGTGGAGAACTTTTTTATTTATTTTTTTTAAGTAGGGCAAGTGAAGCTAGTCAGAGTTGATGTGAAGACTGATGGAGCAAAACAGAGCAACACTGGAGGAAAACCTGTCACATGCTTCCATGTTTGAGACCAGGACAGCGACACAAAAACCTGAAACAGACAGAGCTTCAAAGCACACTCCTGTAGTTGGAGGGTCCATTAGAACTCCTCATGCCTAAATTCAATTTAGAATATGTGGCAAAGGTTTAAAACTGATGTGTGTGTTACAACTCTCTCCTTCCAGTCAGGCTGTGTTGCAGTTTTGCAAAGAATAAAGCAAGAACCTTCTGTCTGTGCGGTTCAAAAAGACTCCAAATGTGGCGCAGTCGTAACTGATCTTGGTTTTACTTTGGTTTTTACCAAGAACTGACTGAGGGCAGATGTACAGCTTACATATGCATGCCACAGCGGTGAGACTTGAATTTGGGAAAAGATTAGAAAAATGTGCATCAAATGTGGGGAGTACCATTGGGTGTTGTAACATAATTTTTTTTTATATATAAAAACTCAGCAGGTGTGAGTAATCTAAAAAAGTAAAATTTATATTGTTATCTAATTTGTGGATTCAGTCATAGCTGCAAACCAATTTGCTTCACAAATGGGGCCTACTTGGGAAAAAAAAATGAAACTGCATAATCTATCCTTGTCCAGATGATTAACGCCAACAACAGAAGAATATAGTTTGTTTGTTTTTTTCTCGGGGTCCCTCATGGCCCCTCTTTCGGGAACCTCGCGTCACCGTTGGGCGGTGCAGGCGGCGCGCAGCTTCCCAGGCAGGCTGAGCAGCTTGTGCGCATGTTTCCGTACAGACTAACGGGAGGCAGGTCTTCATCCGCTGCACAGGCTCATGTTCAGCGGGAAGAAGCGACGGTTTGCAAGATAAAATTAAATAAAATAAAATAAAAAATGCGAAAGGGGCTTCAGATCGACAAAGCAGGCGACACCATGAGCAAAGTGCACGGCGGGATGAAATGCGTGAAATATCTGCTGTTCGTCTTCAACTTCATCTTTTGGGTGAGTCTGCGCTGGAAAAAAAAATGGATTTGCACGGAGACGTCGCTGTTGATTTCAAACACTCCGCTGTTTGCGTCTTCTGATCCTTTGTGTTTATGAGATTAGGCAGCAGATTCCCGTCTCTTTTAAGCCAAATCATCATATTTTCTGCTGGGAAAATAACTGTTGGCGCGATGATGATCTGCCTCGCATCGCAGTGGTCTGTACTTACGATATTTATGGCTCGCCATAATATGCATTCATTTTGTGTATACAGTTGTTTCAATAGGGGCATAGTTAAACTATTTAAAATCAATTATTTTTGCAGCTCGCTTCGTTGCAACTGTTCAGTCCACGGAGACTCTCTCTAAGTCTGCAAAGCCTTCCTGCTTTACTCTACCTTGAAACACATATTGATCTACTTTTGATTTTACCTGTTTAATAGCTCTGAAGTAATAGCCTTTTTATGAATGACCTGCGAAGGGATTTTAAATTGCTTGTTACGCAAAGAGGATCCAGGATGTTGTAGTCCACTCTTATATTAAGAATGATTGATGTTGAATGTGAAGCATCCTGTTTATCCTGCAGCACATACTGTGGCTACATCAGAGCTGCACTCTTGTTGGGTTCTTCCCCCCCCCCCCAGGACAAATCCCTCCTCATCTAGCATTGTGCTGTGACTTTCCTGCTAAGTCTGTTTACAGTGTGGAGCATTTTTTTTTTTTTTCAGCAGGCGTGTTCAGTTTGAAGAACATGCTGCATCAGTTTGTTTTAGTTTGATGGGCTGCTCAGATAAAGATGCACCTTTGTGATTCACTGACACCATCCCATCGTCGGACGTGAATCAGCCAACCTGTCTGGAGTCAGCCAAGGCCATTAAGAAAAAGTAGTTAACCTTTTGTCAAATCATCAATAAACTGTGGTTAACCAAATTTTTGGGAATGCCAGCCCCTTTATTTTTTTTACAAGCCACGCACAGGCCTCGTTACTGGTCTGTTGTATCAACATATCCCTTAATAGATATGTTACCCTGCGCTATGTCTAACAACACAAAGCTGGGTAAAAGATCTCAAAAAGCAACAAATCACGAGTCAAAGAAAAAAACAACAATTTAAGAAAAGGTGTGGAAAAAGTTGAATGGAAGGGTGCACAAAGCAATAGCTCATGCTTTTGGACTCAAATGAACCACAAGTGAGAGACATTATCCCCAAATGGAGAAAAGAGCAGTGATGAATCTTCCCAGGAGTGGCTGGCCTACCAAAATTACTCAAAGAGTGCACTCTTTCAGAAGATCGCCAAATAACTCAGAACAACATCGTATTGGACAGATTTGGCATCTGCTGCAGAGCCCATGTGTAAAAACTACTGCTGACTGAAAATAACACAAAGGCTTGTCTCCAAACGGTTTTCTAGGAGTCCAGTCAAAGTCCAGACTTAAAACCGTTGCATTGAAGAGTCGATCACGATTCCTCCATGGCGATGTAAAAGACTCGTAACTTGTTGCCGTTGCCAGCCAGTGATTAAGTTTATAGGCTAGTTATTTATTTATTTTACCTATAGTCAGGATGGTTTGTGTAGCTTTTTCCCTTAATAAATGAAACCATCATTTTAAAACCTACTTCTGTGTTTGCTAAGAAGATCGTTATTTGATATTAAAATTAGATGATGTAAATAATTATATGTGCCTATATGACAAGAGAGCAAGAACAAAATAAATCTGTAAGAGAAGGGAATCCTTTTTCACAGTACTCTATATTTATTTATTGCTTTAATAAATGGTAAAACAATGAATGAAAGGTTGCATATTAAGCCTTGAAAATTTTAGGCTTTTCTCATGTTTTCCTCTCATGTAGTTCAGTTTCTTTTGTCACATCCTCAGCTTTTCTTGGAATCAGTTCCATCTTTATTAGATTATGCTCCTGTTTTAAATTGAATCAATCAACTATTAGTTGTAAATTCATAACCAGAGCTGTATTTTATGTCTCACTCATTGAGATTGATATAAACTGATATAAATCAGAACAAATGCAAAGGCGTTTTTGGGCCGTCTGCCGTTGGTACTGATGTTGTACTGTTAAATGATACAGTACACATGTGGCAGCATTGACTCTGTGCTCTGTAAGATGATCTCTTGTCTCACCCCGAACCGACAGCCCCCCCTTTGTTTTTGCCGTTTTGGGACAGAAAGGAGAGCTCTTGTGGCGGGAGCCAAAAGAGGCGTACAGTGCGTTGTCATTTTGGCGTGCCGAGCCAACATGCAGCCGATGCCAACGTGAGTTACATCACCAAGGCACTGTGAGGCTGGCACAACTAGTGGCTGAAGTGCGCCCTGTGAGATTGCACCCTGATCGTCTTGTTCTCATATAATGGTCTGTGTGGATGCTGCAGCTAGGAGTATAATCTTCTTTTATCCATAACGTCCATAAAGAAGTCATTCTTCGCCTTCAAAAGAGTAAGAAGACGGAAAAGAGAACGCAAAAACTAAAACATAAAGAGGTTTAAATGTATATTTTATGTTTGTAAAATTGAAAAAAATGTTTTCATACTATTTTTTTTTTCTATGGTCTCTGTTGATTATGCATTTAGGATCTATTTTTAGGATTCCTCTCTGCACAAGCAAATAATAACATTTTGGTTCATCTGTAGGTCGAGAAAAACTCATTTTCTCAAATCTGGCTTAACCAAACAGGAGTGACGATTCAGAGTGAACATACTTGAACCTTTTCTTTTCAATTTCTTTCAATGAAGCCACAGTCACTGAAGAGATGAACCATTAGCATTCCTGGCACAAGCCTGTTTTGAATAAACAGAAGGAAAAACAAGCGTTGAGCATCGGCACCCACTTCACTGAGGAAACAGGAGCAAGAGCGCCACCTGTAGCACTTTAACGAATAGATGATATAGTCAGAAAAAAAGGTGACCCCGGATCAATATTAGGGTGTTAATGTATAAAAGGTCTGTTAACCTTAAGTGTCCTTAACTACACACCACAGATCCCCCATGTCAGTATCTGAGAAACAATGATAAAGCTAATATGGGAAAAACTTCATCAAAATCAAGTCCAAAATCTTTAGATACATTCAAAATGCCTGATATGTTCAACTATTACATAAAGGGTGAGTACTTATTTTTTTATGATTCTAAAAGAAAGGGCAATAAAGTCAATAAGCCTCTTAAAAATAGTCTTTTGCTAATTCTTTGTAGTTATAAAATCATTGGCATCCTCCCACACATGATTACCTCGCCCTCAGTAAGTGAGGCAGCGTTGGAGGAATCTTTAAAACCTGATCGGTGTTTGAACTGTTTAGATGCAGTAGAGCTTTCTGAGTTATTTAAAATTTTAGCTTCATCTAAACCAATCAGTTACTTCGACTGCAGGCATGTCTTGATGACATAAAAACCCGGATGACATTAAATTTTCAGCTTTTCAATTCTGACAAGACAGAAGTTGTCATCTTTGGACCAGAGTTCTTAAAACACAAACTTCTTAAGCAATCACTTAATTTGGATGCCATTAAACTGGCTTCTGGTAATAAAGTAAAAAAAACCTTGGGACATGTCATTTAAATCCCATATTAAACAGGTTTCCAGGGTTTCCTTTTTTTCACCCCTAGAATATTGCCAAAATTAGAAATATTCTGTCCAGTTGAGATGCTGCAGCAAGAGTTCTGATGAAAATCAACAAGAGAGATCGTATTTCTCCAATTTTAGCAGGTGGTTCCTAGAGTTTCTAAAAGTAGAATGGGAGGCAGATCCTTTAGTTATCAGGTTCCATTAATGTGGAACCAACTCCCAGTTTTGGTCTGTGAGGTAGACACCGTGTCTAGTTTTAAGACCAGGCTTAAAACTTTCCTTTTTAACAAAGCTTCTAGTTATAGTGGCTTAGGTTATCCTGAGCTATCTCTGTAGTTATGCTGCTATAGGCTTAGGCTGCTTGAGGACATCAGGGCCTATTTTTCTCACTCTGCTGAGTTCTCCTACTGTTCTCCAATTTTCATTGTTTGTTGTCATTTCAGCTTTTAACATTTTGTTCTCTGTCATTTTTCTCTTCATAGAAGGTACACCTGGTCTGGCGTTCTGTTAGCTGTGACATCATCCAGGGGAGACAGATCATCTGCTATTACCATCTAACATAGAAAGTACTCCTGGGTCAATGTGAGCTTCTGTGCTTTCTGTGTCTCTGCTCTGTCTTCTCTAAGCCCCAGTGGGTCGAGGCAGATGAGTGTTCACACTGAGCCTGGTTCTGGTTCTGCTGGATGTTCTCCTCCCTGTTAAAGGGGAGTTTTCCTCTCCACTGTCGCTTCATGCATGCTCAGTATGAGGGATTGCTGCAAAGCCATCAACAATGCAGACGACTGTCCACTGTGGCTCTACGCTTCTTCAGGAGGAGTGAATGCTGCTTGGAGAGACTTGATGCAATCTACTGGGTTTCCTTAGAGAGGAAACTTTTTGACCAATCTGAATGATTTGATTGAATTTGACCAACACAATTATTCATTTTGAAATGTATTATTCCTGCAGTTGTCGGGCTTGTTGGTGCTGGCCGTGGGACTGTGGCTGAGGTTCGACCCGAACACAGTGGACCTCCTGACAGGCGATGGCGCTCCTAAAACCTTCTTCATTGGTACGTCACAGTTTTTTAGGCCTCCCTCTCTCACCTTACCCATTCAAATAGCCCTATGAGTATACCTATCATATATTCTTCAGTATTCACTCAGGATGTGCAACCATTGTTGCTGAAGTTATAATATATTCTATCGTGCCAAAGTTCAGTGCATTCACAGTCAAAATACATGTGTTTTTTTTACATATTTTGATGTTTGAAGATAGCAGCATATTGCATTTCAATCTTGTCAGTAAAACTAACTGCTTTCGCTTTTAGATATAAGACTCAATGTGTTACATCTAAATCTAAGGCATCATTGTAAAACTTTCAAAAACAAAGACATATATTTTCTTTCCCAGGTTGAGAGTTATGACTAAATGCCTGATCAATTTAAAGGTTTGACCTCAGTCTGATTGGCTTTTCAATCCATGTTTCAATTTAGGCCAAGAACACACTTGGAACAGCACGTAACTATAAGCTTGATCACATAGTATTTCTTTTTCTAATTTTAACATATTTTCTCCGTTGGAAAACCTGAAATGTAAGCTTTAATCATTATTTGCACGATATCCCTGGACATCATCGGCATCAGTTTATTATATTTCATAGTAATGCAGGGGGTCTGATAGTAAACCAGGCCATCTCCTCCTTGTTTTGGCTTATTGAGAAGCCAACCTGTGTCAGGATGTGTTAATAATTACTGCTAATGAAAACATGGCATTTAACTTCTTAGAATATTGAAATATTACTTTAGATCAATGAAAAAAACAGTTTTAAGACAGAAATCTGGGCTTAATGAAAGGTATAATTAATACCTACTTAAAAAGGTTGTTAATCTGAAATACGAGACTTGTCAAAAGGCATATGTCAATTTACTGAGCATGGCTGTATCAAAACAGTGGTACAGATAACATTTTTTGAATATAATTCAAAGGTACAGCATTCTTTGTCTCTTATTTCAGAAAGTGGAGTTTATATCTCATTGTCGTTGGTGAAGATTCTAAGTTTCTTACTTTTTTTTTTTTTAAATATGTCATTGTCGATTAAGTAGACACAGTGAAATATTTCAAGCCTTATTTTTTTTTATTTTGATGATTACGGCTAACTGATAATGATAACCCAAAATCCAGTGTCTTAGAATATTACCCAAGATCAATAAAAAGGAAAATTTCAAACAAAAATGTCAGGCTTCTGCAAAGTATGTTCATTTCTACACAATCAATGCTTGTTTGGGGCTCCTTTTGCACTAATTACTACATGAATGCAGCGTTGCATGGAGGTGATCAGCCCGTGGTTCCGCTGAGGTGTAATGGAAGCCCAGGTAGCTTGGAGAGCTGAATTATTGGGTCTGGTGTCTCTCATCTTCCTCTTGGCAACACTCCATAGATTCTCTGTGGGGCTCGGGTCAGGCCAGTTTACTGGCCAATCAAGCGCAGTAACACCATAGTCACTGGACCAGCTTTTGGTACCTTTGGCAATGTGGTCCGGTACCAAAACCTGCTGGAGTTTTATATTTGCATCCCCATGAAGTTTTTTTCAGCAAAAGCAAGCATGAAGTTGATAAGAAATTGACCGCATGTTTACAGCACAGTCCTGGACTCTCATACAAGACAATGAGAGACGGACAGATTTCCGGAACGACAGAGAGTGTCCAACGCTCGGCTACGTCAGCTTATATGGATGAGCAAAGCCTGCTCAGGATTGGTCGATTACCCCACGTTGGCTTCTGTGATCCACGTCACCGTTGGGCTGAGAGCTTGGCTGCGGGGAAGATAACTGTCCATTTGTTTATGCATGCCGTACGTCCTTGGGTTTGTTTCCCTGCTTACTGTCTTTCACAGCCACAGCCTCTGTTATTTCATAATATGTAACAAAGTGCTCTAAAAAAACAGTTGGTCCACTGGACCAACACCAGCAGATGACATGGCATCCCAGGTCATCACTGACTGTGGAAACTTTACTGCACTTAAAGCAACATGGATTCTCTGCCTCTCCATTCTTCCTCCAGACTTTGGGGCTTTGATTTGCAAAGCTTTACTTTTACTCAACAATGCAGATGATCTGAAGTTTGCTATCAAAGCAACCATGGCTTTTACTACACCTCAGCAGAACCGCAGGCTGATCGCCTCCAGGCCACGTCACATTGGTGCAGTAACTCATGCAAAAGGAGACCAAATCAAGTATTGTGTGCATAGAAATTAACAGACCTTTCAGAAGCCTGACATAGCATCCCTTTAAAATGTTTTTTTTTTCATTGATTTTTGGGTTATTTTTATCTGTAAACTATAATTATCGAAATTGCATAAACAAAGCCTTGAAATACTTCACTCTGCATAATAAATGTATATAATAGATAATAACTCCCTTCTGGAAATGAGTGACAATACTGAACATTTACACCATGTTCAAATTTTTTCAGAAATATGGATTTTATGTGGTAGACAAACCAAAAGTAGTGCACAATTGTGACGTGGAAAAGGATGATTTTAAATTTCAAATCTGAAACATGTGGCTTGCATTTGCATTCAGCCCTGTTTTAATCTAGTTTAGAAATTGTAAATCTGTGCAAGTTCAGCATCAGCTGCGAACATTTACAAAAACGGATGCTGCAGAGAAACCCTAGATGGAGGATGGGTGTGGTTATTTGTGGCGTCCTTTAACCACCAACCAAATATCGGGTTTGCTGTTAGCTTTGAAGCTACTGTGAAGTTGCCTTAAGGTGGAAGAGAACTGCAGGCTTCTAAGTGTTGGTTTCTCAGCATGTCTGCATCCAGTAAACATACATTTCACAGAAGGAACATTGAAACTTTCATATAAAAGACAATATGACTTGTGATAGGTGAATTTCCTTAAATTAATTTGGAGCTTTTCAATAAATAAATAAGCTGAACGGTGGACATTAAAAATATATTTTGTTCAATAAGGATTTTAGACAGATCCATAAAGACCTACAGGTAAATGTTCATATGTTATTAAACAACTGGCCTGGCGGTGACTAGCATTGGTTTGGATTGTGAGAATGAATTAATAAATTACCTGCTTACTAAGATCTTTGGAAATACAGAAAAAAAATGCCTCCAAATGTTTAAAAAGCAGCTCCGCTTCTGCTCCGATATGGCATTAACTCTGTGGCACTTTGTTGTCAGGTGGCGTTTGAATACTCAATGAGTGTCTTTACAAAAACTCCCACTGAACACACATCAGATTATTAAGACATACAGTAGGAGAAACAAGCGGCCCTCAGTGTGCAGTCCTCAGTACAACAGGCTCTCTATGTCTTGTTCTGTGTAGGAGCGCATGCTTTGAGAGAAGACTGTTCTTGTTGCTCCCGTTTTGAGCATGACCTAAAATGGTGACTTCACTTCATCAGCTCCCCGCTGAGCTGTCGTGGAACTGGTTCCGCCCTCAGGAGCAGAGCAGCAGGTTGAGAGTGTCGCATGGAAACTCTCCTGTTGTACCTTCTTCTTGAACCTCCTGATATCTTCCTGCACAGAATTAAAAAAAAAAATGTTTCGTACAGTAGCCTGTGGAAATTCAAGAGGGTGAAATACACAGCCTCGCAATGCTATTTGTTTCCTTTTATGGCTTGTTAGCTTTTTTTAATGAATGACTCAGACTTGAAACATGAAAACCTGGGACCAATAAACAAGCAGAGTTTCACATACGCTGTTAAAATTCAGGTTATGCAAAGTCAGAGAAGCAGATTAGATAATATTTAACAGTTTGGGTGTATGCAAACGTCCAAACCTTGTCAGTCATGTGAATGTGCACTCCGGTACCATATTTCTGTAAAATAAATAAATACAATTGGCCAAAATAACGTGCTTGTATTACCTGTTGGATTACAAAAATCAGATCAATTAGTGCAAAAATTATTTTGTAGGTGTGGCCCAAGAAGCATCTAATCACGGATAGAAGCAAAAAGCTCTTTCAAGAGCTTTGCAACCTTATTGTTGCAAAATGTACTCATAACATTGATTGCGAGAGTTTTTTTTTCTAAACTCCTGCATGTTGCAGTGACCACCATCGGTACCATAATCAGTGATCAGGTCCCATAAGGTAGCTCTGATCAAGTTCCCCTGGCAGAGGAGTCAAAACGACAATCTGAGTAAGAGTGGAAAGGACCTCTCTTAAAGAGTTTCAGTATGACCTGGAATTAGCAGGAACTGTTGTTTTTTAATGAAAATCCACGTTGAAGCTCATTTAATGTTTGTTTCAGAACATTTGAACAAGCCAATTAAATACTGAGAGAATAAGGTGTTGTCTTCTGCACCAAAGTTTAACGCTTTAAAAGTCTTTGTACACACCATGTTTGGAGAAGAGATCGAACTGCAAATTATTCCAAAAAAAAGCAATATGCTAACCGGGAAATTTTGGAGCTTAGAACATCTTTCATCTTGTGGTACTGGCAGAATTAGCATAGCTGAAGAAAGAATGAATGGACAAATTGACATTAAGGACAAGAACCTAAAGATGAAGGCCGGGTGGATCTTTGTGCTGGACAACAATCCCAAAGACGCAGTCAAGGAAAATCACACTTGGTGTCAGAGAAAGGAAAGTCAGAGCCGAGTCAATGACCCGACTTGGCTCTAATTGAAAGTCAAAGGGAAGAACCAAAGATCAGAGTTAATTGAAGATCCCACCCCCCCACACATACACACATAGAACATTCAAAATAACATCTGAACAACACCTTTAGCGTATTAAACAATAATTAATTTAGACAACTTGAAACTGGCTTTTTGAACAAAGCGCTGAATAATAAACCGTACTTATTCTCTGTGTTATTCCACTTTAGTGCATATAACTTAATTTAGGGACTAATGTCCCTGGATTTGTACATCTTCTCTGAGCACTTTGCTTGTCATCAGTATCTGGTGCGAATTTCGTGGCAATAGACTCATTAGAAATACATTTACTGAGAAAAAAAACACTGACATGTTCGATGCTTATTTTCCCTGCTGGCAGAATAACAGCTCTTCCACGTCAAGGTTTGAATAAACACCACCGTATTATTACATTTACATTTGTTTTCTGAGTGTTTTAATATTGATTGGAATCAGAAATCTGTATCTTATATCAGATTTAGAAAAGTATACCTCTGCACATATGTGGAAGAACAACACGCTGATTGACAGTTCTGTCAGCGAGCCAGTACACCTCTGTGGAACCCATCATCTTACAGGGATAATGTTATCTTCACCTACGCGTGTCGGTTTAAAGCTTTAATCTGAAGTAGCCCCAGTAAATGAGTAGGAGCATGATTAGAGGAGGCCGCTCAGCACCTCTGACAAGTTAGTGTGGATTTACTCTTCTTATTCTCAGAAACTAGACTGAAGCCGAATGACTCCTGGAGCCATTTAAATGCTCCCTTGTTTGATACAACGTGGTGCTGAGAGTCATTCACAACCAGAAAGTGTAAAGTTCCTGGAAACAACAGGGGAAACATCACCGCCCAACAGTGCAGCTCAGGCGAGGAGAGCAAACAGTGCCACCTGAATGAGACAAAGGGACCGCATCCACTGCAGACGTTGTGTCACCTTTGCACTTCCCCGGTGTGTATACAGCTACGGCGTGTGTATACAAGATAGGGACAGAGCTTAACTCAGAGGTAATGCAGATGTTTACAGTTACTAATGTGTGTTTCTATCTGATAGCTGCTTTAAAAACCACCAGGGCTGCTGGGTAGGTGTCTGCAAGATGTCACCGCTTCCTCTAACGGGAAGTGCTATAAAAGAACAAGTGTTATAATGACTGACTAATGGAAAAAAAAAATTGGGATTCTTCTGTGTGTTGACACCTTTTATATACAGTGAAAGCTTCCTCGGCCCGTCATATCTTCCGTTGTGAATCCAGACAATTTGCATTGAAGCCAACCGTTCATTGCGTTCAGCTCCCTGCAGCCCGGCGGCCTTGCTTGCTTGTCTTTGCTTCCCTTTTTTGGTTCGACAACAGGAAAACAACAGCTTGCGTTGGGGCCCATGTGGATTAATTATATTGCTGCAGTGATTAGGCCCTAACCACGGACCTCGGGGAGCAGCCTGGTGTATGGTTGCAGCGTCGAGGACTCGGCGGTGAAGGGTGGGAGCAGGGGAGCGGACGAGAGGAGGTGACGTCAACCGGAGACGAGCAGAGACGGTCGCGGTTGCCGGCATTTAAACGGCACGAAATTTGATTTGCAGTTATACAAGACAAATCGTGTCAGTTTCACTGCTTCGGTCTCCAGGACCATAAAACAACACAGCCTGTAACCAGTGGTGGTTGTAGACCAAATTTAGCAGGGGGGCCAGGGTGGGGCCAGTGTTTTTTAACAGGGGCACAGAACAAAAGATTAGGAAAAAAAGCCTAAACAGGTCAACATTTCATCTTTTAATATATTAAGTAAGCCAAAGAGCCAATTGTGGCTCTTGAACTGCAGGTTGCAGACCCCTGGTCTTTTCTCAATACGGCAGGAGCTTATTGGGAAACAGCAAAAAAAATTATTATTGTTATTTTTTATATTTATTTTTTAATTATTTTGTTATTTTATTATTGGGTAAAACCATAAACGTAAAAAATACAACTGATCCAAATGACCAGTCAGTCACTGTATCTTTGTCAGCATTTATCATCCTAAGAAATTTAATATCATGTCTTTATTATCATCCTAAGAAATTTAATATCATGTCTTTAGTACAGGGGCCATAACAGGGGCCAGGAACATTTCTACAGGGGCACAGGCCCCTGTTGGCCCCTGTCTAGAACCGCCCCTGCCTGTAACTGAAAACACCTCCAGTACATTAAAACATATAATACAACGTAAACATATACATTTCAGTTGGGCCTTTAATTTAACTGGGAATCATATCAAGCCTCTGGGTTTTTAATCCAACGTGGAGGATCTGGCCATCGCCTGGTCCTTTTAGTGGTTCTGAACCTCAGGTTTTCTCTGCATCTTCCAGTCTGGGGTCACTCTTCGCTTTGGATATTCGCTCTCTGTGAGCAGTGAAGCCAAAGGTTTACAAACACCCAAGTCGTAAAAATAATCTCCTTTTAAAGGAGCAGTCAAGCTGGCAGCTAGCACTTATCTCCACAGAAAGCTGTGAGATCCTCAGTGAAGGAGTGGGCCGATAATCAAACCGCGAGAGGTGGGAGGCAGCTCTGAAGTTCTCAGCTAGTAAAGAAGTTTCCTCCTACGCGTTCCTGCTGTTACTCAAACACAACAAACAGTCTTTTTATAAACCTCCCCTCCGAAGACGTGCAGGCAGGCGCGCTGGCTCCTGCTGCCACCGTCAGGTTGAAGCTGTGAACTGCAGCAACGTCACGTTCATTCTTCTCTTCTGTCACATCAGATGTTCTGAGCGAAGCGAACGCTCACCGAATAAACGGTCTTTCTGTGTCTTTCTGCAGCTATTTACATCCTTCTCAGCGCAGGAGGCCTGATGATGGTTGTCGGGTTCTTCGGGTTCTTCGGAGCCATGCGGGAGTCTCAGTGTCTTCTTGCATCGGTGGGTTTGACTGCTCGAAATGGATCTCATACCACACCACACCATCCTTATTTATAAAGCACTTAAAAAAAACAGCCAACAGCTGAAACAAAGTGTTGTGCATCTCTACAAGCTAAAACACATCCTTTGAAAAACTAAAATAAAATGATAATGCATAAGAATGCTTAAAAGAAACAATAATATCAATTTGAAATGAAAATTAGGTCTTGCCAAAAAAAAAAAAAAAAAAAAAGCCAAAGAATAATAGTGGGTTTTAAGGCGAGTTTTAAAGGTGGGCAGTGAAGGAGCCTCTCTTATGTGCAGGGGCCGTTATTCCAAAATTGAGGACCAACTATAGAAAAGACCCGGCCCCCTCTGAGCTTCCTCTTAGACCTCGGTACCTCCAGGAGATGCAGTTCAGCTGACCTGAGCGGCCG